>NW_009260173.1:65760-90686 GCF_000687185.1 Egretta garzetta
AGGAACATTGCAAGGAGGTGGTGGAATTTGAAACGAAAACTGCTTGCAGGTCAGCTGGGAATTGCTCTGCAAATTTGTCTTCAGTTGTTGACAGACTCCCTGGATTACAAAGACAGAGGCAGAGAGGAGAAATGCTGCTTAATCCCAAACGCAAAGCACAGGTGGAAACTCTCCAATAAAACAGGGTTTGGGGGGGTTGGTTGGAAAATTCTGTTTCATCAGATTGCAATTGTTTTTGCATGAACATGTTCATTTAAAAAAAAAAAAGAAACAACAAACTTTGCTAGGAAGGTTTTTCAAATCCGGGATGTCGTTTCCTGCCAAGGCTGGAAAAAGCAAGGACTGTCAATCTTCCCGCACAACAGCCCATCCAAACCACCCGCCAATGCAATTTCCCAGAGATAAGGGGACTTAGGTTTCAGAATTTTCCTCTGCCCCTGTTTTTTCCTTGAAAAGTGCCAACCAAACTTGGCATCGCTTTGGGCTGGAACCAAAGGTCAAGCCCTCATTTCCTTCAAGAAACGCAATTGCTTTGCAGCCAACCCGGATTGGAGAGGTGCATCCAACAACAGGGATTAAATTTTCATGCCAGATCATATGGTTCAAAATAAAGAAGGTTCAGTTATTTCCCTTTGCTCTTTCCAGCAAGAATGCCTCCCAGCAAAGTACCCTGTGTTCGAATTTGAGATCAAAACAGCCGCTGTGCATCCGAAGCCTGCCTGCAGCGCGGTGGCTCAGCCATGCTTGCGGACAGAAAGGAGGCCCAAGGAGAAAACCCTTTAAGACACAAGTCGGAGCAGGGAGGGAGCGGAATAAAAGCTACTGCTTGAAAATCCATTCCAGAGGATGGGATTTGACATCCCGCAGCTGCCAAGCAGACTGCCTGTGTGGCAATGGGTCTCGTCTCCCACGCAGAGCGAGAGGCGGGAGAACATGTGGCTGCGACGGCGAGCCAAAGGCAGGGGAGAGCTTTCTGCAAAGATGCTCGTGCGTTGTCTTGCTCCTGCAATGGCTTCAAAACATGAGAGCGCTGCCTTGCAGGGAAGCCCTCCTAGACCCAAAAGGCTGGTCGGCCCTTCACGCCACCCAGGTCCTGTGGTTTGAAACCTCCATGTGCAGGAGGGGTGCAGGGCAGGCGGTTTTGGGGACAGCAGAAATAAGCTGCAGGCTTCAGTGCAACAAACAGGAGGGGGGGAAGTAGCGGCTGTTACCGAGGGTCGGGCTGGCCATCGGTTTCCATGCACTTTATGGGGAAATAGGAGCACCAGGTAATTTATTGGGTTTTTCCAGGTGACAACAGCAAAACCAGAGGCGGTGCTGGTCCTGCATGGGCAGAGGTGGTCACTGCTGGGCTCACTGGGTTTAATCATGGTGCAGATCCCACCTCAGCTGGTCCTGCTCCTCTCTCTGCTGCCCATTTCCCCGGAGAGGTTTCCTTCAGGCGCTGCTCGCTGTAAGCCTTGCCTTCGCAAGGGCACTGTGGGTGACGTTTCGACTGGATAACGAGCTGGGGAGGAATGTTTTCAGGAGGGATTTTTCCCTTTGGTGCTTAAAGGGAGACAGATTATTGGATAAAATCGTGACACTGTCTGTGAACATCGCTCCATGTTCCAGGTGACTGCCGAATCCTTCGCTGTTGCCATTCGGACGTCCATGTCTCTCTCCGGAGGAGCTGGTGGACTTCCTAGAGCTGCTGTAGAACAAAACAGGGCAAAAGCAAACTTGCTTTTGTGAAGATCCTGCCAAGGAGCATCTGGCCACCAACTATTTGAATAGAGCGAGCTGGATGTTTCATGGTGCCCTGAACTCCATTCCAGGTGGTATGCTACAAATTGTTTATATGAGGATTTATTCATTTTCAAGCCATTGGATGCATGGCAGCTGTCCAGTTAGGAAAACAGAAAATAGAAATAAAGAAATAACTAGGAAACCGCAGGTACAATGTGCTCAGAGACATCAGGCAAATGCTCGTCCCCAGTGCCCAAACTTCTCAGCAAGGTGCTCACATCCAGTTGTTGACCACTCTCGAAAAAATTTGTTCTCTGCCATCCCCTCTGAGCATTCCTTGTTCCCTTTGTTAAGGGACATTTTCCGTGTCAGCATTGCCATAGTTTTTTTTCTTATTGTTTTTTTGGTTATCTTTATTGTGGCCATCAAGCCCGCTGGGAGGAGGTTTGCCCTAGATTAGGTGCAATAGCAGAAGCAGCTCTTCCTCCCTCCACGTGCCACTGTAGCTTCCTGGACAACACATAAACCTTGCTCTTAACTATAAATTAAAAAACCAACAAGGCTCTTTGGAGCATTACCTCAGGAAAGGATAAGTAACAGTGAAGTTCAGAGACCTGTTGGGAGGAGCATTATCCACAGCCTGGCTAGATTTCAAAAGTCAGCTGAAATGCTGCAAGCCACTCTGTGGCTTCTCCTTGTTTCAGCAGTAGAATTATGGTCACCACCAGTTTTCCTGCAGCATTTCCATTTCCCATCACCACCACGCGTGCACGGCAATGACCAAACATTTTAAAAGCAAAAATCCCCCAGCACTTACCAAAGAAAAGATGTTTAACCAACGTTTGGGGTCCAACGAAGCGGGGACAGCAAAGGCACAGGCATGTCCCAGCCCAACCTGCCTTTCCAGGAATGCAGGTTTCCTGCAAAATTGCCCTCCCCACCTCAGGGCAACACCCCCGGCACCTCTCCTCCTGCCCTGCTCCGCGGCTCTTGTGCGCACAGATGAATGGCACAGCCCCGTGAGCTGGGATGTTATTGCTGGATAAAGCTAATAAAACATTTGACTCACTGCGAGGAAGCGTTCCCATCCTACTACACGCCTGATCTTCAGGGTTACCCGCCTTTACCTCCTCACCTTTGCTTTGTATGGTGTTATTCTAACCTCTTTCATCTTTGGCTTTTGGCAGTCCTTTCTGCTTTAAGTGTATAGTTATCTTAAGTTGAGCAAGATGTTTCAGGCTACAATAACTGGCTGATGTTTTAAATTGAAATCTCCTAATATGCATTCAATTTACATGTCTAAGGCTCTCATTCAATCCGAAATACCAACCAAGTATAAAATAATAGTGACACTTGACATTTTCACAGAGATTTACAACTTCAAAGGGCTCTGCAATATAAACGAACTCTCTCTGTACTTATGAGATGGGTAAACAAATACTATTAAGGCGGAAAATGGTTGAGGAGGGATTGCAGAGCTTGCCCAAGGCCAGACACGGAGCTGGTGTCAGGGCTGGGGTCCTGGCTTGCTCTCATATACCCAAACCGCCAGGCAGCTGTTAACTTTAAAAGCTGTATAACCAACGCGGACGAGTCACGCAGGTCTGCATCCCAGGCAGACGCGTGAGAGATTTAGGCACTGGAACTGAATATGGCCATCCAAGGAAATACAGCTCCTCTCTGCCTAGCCCCAGTCGCTCCTGGGTGTCGTGGGTGCGCTGCTCCCTTGCTTCCGAGGTGCCCCTGCATGGTGAGGCAGCTTCGGCACCCAGATGGGGGACAGGGGGCACGATGGCCGCTGGGCAGGTCCTGCTTGCACAGACCTGCCGTGGTCCTGCTGTGGTTCTGCCGTGGTCCTGCCGTGGTCCTGTCCTGGTCCTCCCCTGACGGCGAATGATAAAACTGGTGGGAAGTTCTATGGACTGACTGCCTTTAGTTACAGCCTGAGCATTTGTGGTTTTAGCCTATTTTCTCATTTGCAAACACGGGCTGGGGGCCTCCCTTGCGACACTCCTTCGGTTCGGGCGGGAGGAGATGGTTTTTGAGCAGCCCTGCGCTTGCAGAGCCTGCTCCAGTAGCCGGAATTAGAAACCTGCAGGCTGCTTGGTGGATGCTGCTATTGCTAACGCAAATAAGCGGGTGGATGTTTCATTAATCACAGTCCATAAACCATTTTGACTAACTGAAAAAATATTTCCTCTTTCTTATTCAGGCAATAGTTTCTCTGTGCCTTTTAGCCCATTTGTACGGGCTGGAGAATGAGTTGCTACCCGTTATACAGCATGTCCTGCCCTTCCCTTTCTTTGTAAACACGAGCAGCTCGATTCCATGATGTGTTTTGATGAACTGCCAAGAGCCAGCTAATGTACTGTTTGCTGACAAGTATTTGTTATTAATCCAAAAGCACTGAGCTTGTGGGTTGGGATTTTATTTTTTTTTTTTTTTTAAGAAATATAAAAACTAAGTTAAACAAGGGTGTGGAGATTCCTCAAATGTAGCTACTGGTCCTTCCGTGATGCAGTTGCAAATATGCAGCTCCTCCAACTCCGGGGAATTATTTAAGTAATTTTGTTGCTCTGTCAATCACATTTATCTTCCTGCAGAAATCACAAAAGTTGAGCTGGGTGCCCTCTTCTGATGAAGGTTTGCACTAAAGAGCTAGAATTTGAATGCAAACGAAGGGGGATAATCCTGTGGCAGCAATTCCTTGGGCACATCTTGCTGCTTCATGCGGCTCCCTGGGAGCAGGCGGCGACAGCAGGGTGGGAGCTGCTCAGCACCAGCTGAGAACCCCCAAACTCAACATCCGTGTAACCCACCAAGGACGTCCTACATCAAAAATGGGTTTTCTTGGTGTATTTTTTGACAGGAACCCTTCTTAAAAACTCCGTGGCTTTTTGGGATGTGCTCAGGACTCCAGCGTAGAGCCCGGGATGCTCTGCTACCTGGATGAACCCTTTTGCAGGGAGCAGCCCGTTAACTCATTGCAAGGTGCTTGCAGCACCGACCGCAGCTGGGACCATCCCCATCCCATCTCCAGAAACAGCCCACGGGAGGGAAGTGTGTGGAGGAGGAGGAGGAGGAGGGGGAAGGCATACTTTGAAAGCGTCCCCGAGCCAAGCACGTTGGAGGCGAGCGCCTCCGCTCCAGCCAGCGCGGCACGTCGGGCTGCGGCGCTGGCTGCACCAACAGGTTTGTGCAAAGGGACCCCCCACAACGCGGAGCAGAAAGCGCCCCGAGGGCAGATCAATTTTAAGCTTGATGTAAAAAGATGACAACTATATATATGAGCCGAGTAGGCAGAAAACACAGGGGCTTTCATTTCCATGCGCGGGGCACCATTTGCCTTCCAAATTCAGCTGACAGCTTTTGAGGCAGCTCTTTCAGGTGACAAATGGTAATAAAGCTCCTATTTACACTGGCTGTTGACTCATCTTAGGTGGAATTATGTACCGAAATAAGTAAATAGCTTCCTATTCAATGCGATCCATATACAGCTGTGGGCCGCAGTACAATGCAAAGCTCCTGTATAGACAAGACTCTGGTTTGTTGTGTGCTTTTCTAGGTCACTTAGAGCTTCCCTTCGTAAATGTGCTTTTTAGGAGTGAGACGCCTGGTGTGAATGGTCACTCCGGTGTACAGACTAAGTCACCCTTAAAAGCTAGCAAAGCTATGATTGCTTTTTAATTTGCATTGTAAACACATTAAAGACGAGCTGAACAAACCAGGAAAACTTTGGGTGCCTTTTTACATACCTGAATATGAGGGCTTGCGCAGTTTGTTTTGTTAGTATCTCCATTTGCCCCATGAGTTTGGGGATTCTTAGAAAAAAATATCTTGGAAAAAGCTTCTCGAGGTAACTGCGTTTCAGGTGGTGCAATTGCTGGCCCTTGCATGTGCACCCAGCATTTTCACAGCCCTGGTTTCTGTCATTCGAACTGGGACAGGGAGACAGAGCCTATTTTTGTGTCGGGGCAGTATTCTTCTGGGACCTTACAGAATCAGAGAATGTTTTGGGTTGGAAGGGACCAGTAGAGGTCATCTAGTCCAACCCCGTCCAACCTTGGAAGCCATTTGGGGGGATACTTAACGGAGTTGAAAATGTGTGATTAAAAATCCCTTAAAAACAAAAGAAAACAAACTCAGCAGTCAGCAACACACCCACAAAAAGCGTATAATGTTTTCTCTCTTAAAAACACTCAAAATTTACCATAAGCATTTTTGAATTGGACGTCCCTCCAAGATGCTGCTCAAGGAACTCTGAGCTGCTCCCAAATCGCAAGGTGGAAATCAGGAAAGGTGAAGGAACACAAGCTGAGGCAACCTGATGGATGTTGTGGACATCTCAAGGAACATAACGAGCTTATGAGCATCTATCCCACTGATTTTATGGCTCTGAAGGACATTTCAGTCCAGTTCCTGCTGCCTTGCCCATGGGAGAAAGCTGTCTTTCTCTTTTGACTCTCAAAGGACTGTGGAAAAGCGGTGTCCTGACTTAGCTGGCAAACTGCCTGGGGTATTTTGAGACACCTACCCTGTAAGGTTGCCCACGTGAAATCCTGGCTGGTTGGTCACTATCTCCAGAAGCTGCAAGAGACGCAATACTGTGGTTTTCCATATACATAGATAAGCTTTTGGATCTTAGGCCAGAATAATTTACTTTCCAATATCCATACACACCTCCAAATGTAAAAAGAATGTGATTCCCCATGACCTCAGTCCTCTTGTAATAGAGCCTGATTCATCCAGGCAGTGTAAAAATGGTGATTCCATGAATAAAATGAATCTGAAAGTTTCCCCAAACTGTCACCTACCAAATGATGTTTCTGTTCCCAGAATTTTCTAGACCAGCCAGTCTCTTCAACGTGTTTCTCTTTTATTGATGGCAGAAGCCTTGCAATAGTGAGAGAAGGTGAGTGAATCGTGGCAAACAGAAGCTGCATCAAAGATGGTTGAAAAATGCAGTTTCTTATTTCTTGGCACTGGCAATTGAAATAGCATAGGGAACTATATCTGCTTCTAAGGATTTAAAAATGTAACGCAATTTTCTTCTTCCATTAGATTCTTCCAAGAGTGACTGTAATAACTCACACGGTCTGTTCAGAGTAAGTCGTTACCGAGTTAGCATCCAGCCAAAGGGGCACAAGTGCAAGCTCTTAATTCTGTTTCCTTTCTGATTCCGGACTTGACTTGAGAGTTCCCAGCATCACCAGGCTGCCCAGAGATTTTAGCACGTGGGGAAGAGGAAAGGTTGACCAAACTGAGTTTGCAAGGGAGTTTGAGGAGGCTCGCCCAGGTGAGGTGCACAGGGAAAGGGAGCATCTCCTGTCCCCTGGAGCCCCAGGGTCATGTGCTGTGGGGGGAGTTACTTTCCTCTTCTTATCTTTTATTACTAGTGTTCACATTTAACTCTTCAATCTCTCCTTCATAGAATCATAGAATCGCTTAGGTTGGAAAAGCCCTTTAAGCTCACCCAGCCCAACCGTTCCCCTAACCCTGCCATCCCACCACTAAACCCTGTCCCTAAGCACCGTGTCTGCCCGGCTTTTAAATCCCCCCAGGGATGGGGACTCAACCCCTTCCCTGAGCAGCCCATTCCAGAGCCTGACAGCCCTTTCTGTGAAGAAATTTTTCCTAACGTCCAACCTAAACCTGCCCTGGTGCAACTTCAGACCATTTCCCCTCGTCCTATCGCCTGTGACCAGGGAGAAGAGGCCGACCCCCACCTCCCTACAGCCCCCTCTCAGGCAGTTGTAGAGGGCGATCAGGTCTCCCCTCAGCCTCCTCTTCTCCAGACTAAACACCCCCAGTTCCCTCAGCCACTTGTTGTAAGACGTGTGCTCCGGACAAGCAATCCCAGTGGAAAAGCATATGGTAATGAAGGCAAACATCACTTTCACTTCCACCTCTGTTGACTTTCTCTAATATTTCTCTAGCTGGTGCTGAAATTACTGCTTTGCAAAAATCACTATCCAGTGAACAAGCCGGGTATCACCCCACTTCGTGACTCCCTTTGAGAGATGCCACTGCTGGCGCAGAGCTGAGGTGTATTTGAAGCAGAGGAATCCAGGTCTTCCAGTGCTCTTTCAGGATCGTGTCTCACCATCTCATGGCTGCCACCACTAAGAGGAATCATTCCCATCTCAAGAATTTGTGTGGTGCGTACAGTTTCTGTGCGGAGATCATCACACCTACGTGGCTGACGCATACACGAGGGTACCTGTGCCTCTGCCCGAAGACAATCAGCGATGTCTTCTGTTCCGGGATGGTAAAAGAGGAGCAGGGAAAGGTGTTGCGGTTCTCCAGAGTGCAAAGTGACCTACAGCCCCTCAGTGGGAGGCATGAAGTTATGTAGCTCATTAAACCTTAAAAAAGCAAGGAGAGAAGCTGCTTCCAATTATCAGGATGAAAATTAATGAAATAAAAACTACAGACAGGCTGCAGAATTATGCAATAAAAAGGGCTTTGCTGGCATTAACAAGGCGGTGTGCAATATTTGTGTGGTTCTAGCTCAGCCTTGGCTTGAACACATGGTGATTCTGCACATAAAATGTATCCAAATTAATGAATTAAAAATCCATGATAATCCCCCCCAATTTTCTGTTCATAGTTAAGTATTATTAGTTGGGAACTCTCCTCAGAAAGGGAAAATGAGGTTGTGATCTGTTGTTTGAGAAAATAACCTCTTTGTTAGCACCAGAAGAGCGGCATGCTAGAAGGGCTGGCCAGATGCACGGAAAAGCCCAGCTGTTGTCTTGGTGTTGTAGGGAATGAAGGTCCAACGTGGCGGTGACTGCGTATAACGGCGTCCAGAAGAGACCTAGGGTTTGGGGGACCCAGGACAGAAGCAAGGGTGAGTGTGGCAGTGGATATGCCTGAGAAAAGCTGCCTTTAGGCACATGAACCGTCTTATTAAGAGGTTTCACATCAGCCCACAAAGAACATCCTCTACAACCTTAGCTCTGCCTTGGGATCTGGTGTTCATAGAATCATAGAATCGCTTTCCTTGGAAAAGACCTTTAAGATCATCGAGTCCAACCTTTAACCTAACCCTGCCATCCCACCACTAAACCCTGTCCCTCAGCACCTCATCTAGCCTTCTTTTAAATACCTCCAGGAATGGGGACTCGACCACCTCCCTGGGCAGCCCATTCCAGAGCCTGACAACCCTATGGTGTTGCCATATTAGCCTGCATCTAAAACCAATCTAGCTCTAACCAGAGGTCATAGCCTTCAACATCAAGAGACTGCATGAGCTTGATGCAGAAAATATTGTGTTTTCCTCTAAACGCCTGGGCCACCCCTTCCTGTTTGCTTCCCTTCTCCCCATTTCTATGAAAGGGCACAATTGCCTTTCTGGGCAGCTGAGCAAAACCGGTTCCTTCGCTTTGCAAATGCTGTAAATGCAGGCTCTGTTTCCATCGTAGTGATGTCTGTCTCTCCTGGGGTATACATATGATCCAGCAAGTGCTCACTAAGGGCTGAAGAGCCCGCCGGCCTGGTGAGCAAGGTACAGTGAAAGCAGTATACACGAAAATGTGTCACTGAGATTGCTGTTCCCGTGAATGTAGATACAGAACCTCCAGAGAGGGGAGAATGTTGCAATCTAAACATTTATATTATAAAAAAAATGGGAAATCATTTGCTTAGCCATAAATTAGCCCCTATGAGACAGATTTATTGCGGCATGGAATGTTTTAATGAGAAGAGGAGGTTCCACAATCATAGGATACATTTTGCATCAAAATGTTTGACATATAAATAACATTTGGGTGAAATTTTCAACCCCGTGATATTTAGCACTTAACTGGGGATTTGGAAGGAATTTAAGGAAGAGGGGTGTGTAAATTGGTTTTTCAGTTAAATTCTGAGCACTCTGAAGTCTGACGTCAGGTTTACGCACGGGAGCCGTGCTGGGATGCCCGCTGCGGGGCGGGGGCGAGGTGAGAGCTGAGGTCTGAAAGGCTCACAGAGGTGAGGCTCTCCCTCCCTCCCTCTTTCATGCAGAGCCCTTTCTACAGGGGATAAGAGAGATGACGGTTTTCCATCAACTTCAGAAATATTGTTTCTCTTTTGCCCCCTGTTACGCCAAAGCCCCATATTTCACATGCTCCTGGGGGGCTGTTTGGTAGGACGCTGATTATTCTTGGTGTAGGAATCGACTCCAGGCTCCCTGAATGAATCTGGAAAAGGAGACACGATGCAAAGCCAACAGATCTGTCCCTGGCTGTGTGGTGGTGTCGGAGAGAGTCGGCAGCAAGTGATTCCCAAAGGGCAAAGAGTAGGATTTTTCCTGTTTCATACGACTATAAGCAGCAGGCTGTAACATCCTCGTAAGGAAATGCCAACGTATACTCAAAGCCATGAGCTGGGTACTCAGCTCAGAACATCTCGTTTCTAGCCTGCACTTTTGCCAGGAACAACTTCTTTTCTTATTATTAACTTGTCCTTGAAAGATGACAACAGCAACCCCCAAACCTCTTCCTCCTGGTCTGATTTGGTGAAATGCACCTGGATAGGAAATAATGGCAGAAAAGGAAAGAATGATGTCGCTATTACGTCATGCTGATCGGCCATTCACTGGGGAATCATAAATACAACGGAATATCAGGGGATTTCAGTTCAGATTTTTACTCCTCACATTTTAACACTGGTGACAACGGGTATTTTGTAGACCTTCTTGGAATGAAAGCAGACAAATGAGCTATGGTTTTATGGGCTAGAGCTGGTTTTCACACCGAGCGCAACCGCTGAGGAGGATGCTGAGTGCTGGCATTGGGGAGGCTCTTTGGCTGGGGCCGAGGAATGAATATTTCAGACCAGAAAGCACATTTTCAAAGTCTGAGTCTCTTTTTCCGCCTCTGGGAACCTGGCAAAGGTTTGGGGGACAGCTATGGCAGAAGCGGCGTGGTGGTTTCCACAGGTGTTGCCAATTCTCTCTGAAGATCCCAGAAGAGTTATTACCCTTCAGCTCCCAAACGCGGTACTGCCACCTCCACCCTGGTTGTCAGCTGAGTTTGCTGGTGTGATGCCCTGAGCACCCCCTGAGGACCTGACCATTTATTCGAAGAAAAATACTCCTGAAGACATCATCCGAGGACGATGGGAAATCGATGGGATGCTGTTTCTGGCGGAGGCAGCGGGCTGTGCGGGATGAGCAGGAGAGCGGTGCTGCTCCCTCCGCTCTCAGCGGTTTTCCCCCGCTGACTTTCCCAGAGAAAACATTCCCACTCCTCCAGGCAGAAGGAGAAACACTGGCAGAGAGAAAGCTGGAAATTGCAGGTGTTTAGTGGTCAAAGCTGAGGGGAGAGATGGAAAAAACCTGGGACATTTCTGGGACAAGTATTCAAACCGCATGCCTGCCACACCGGCTCTGAAGAATACAAATTAATATCATTTGGGCACCTAAGTATTCTCTTTAGGATGCTCAGAAAGATTGCAATGGTCATTTTGTGTTTCCAAACCCATAGTGAAGAGGGAAGCATGTCCATAAAGCTTATTTCATGAATGATGCTTATGAAGAAGCTGTCTTGGGGTTGGGGAAATGGGTGCGCAGTGTCTCCCAAAAGTATTGTAAGCTCAGCCACACCAGTCCTTCGACTTCTCTTGCACATAAAATTTGCTTATTTTTTAATGCTAAGAACAAAACAATGTGTTTCAACCAACAGGAATAATAATAAAAATGTAGAATATCTCCCAGGCATATAGAAGGCGTTGGCATATGGAAGCTCCACCACGGGACACAGAATCATAGAATCATTTAGGTTGGAAAAGCCCTTTAAGATCATCAAGTCCAACCGTTCCCCTAACCCTGCCATCCCACCACTAAACCCTGGCCCTAAGCAAATGTGCCAGTGCGGGCCTGGCAAGGCGGGGGCTGATGCGGGGCTGGTGACAGAGAGGGTGCAAAGACGGCTTTGAGGGACACCTTGGCACTGTCCGCCTGGATTTTCTTTGGCGCTCCTTAGAGGTATAAATCCTGTTTTCTTACCCTGTTTTTTTCTTCCTCTTTGCATTTCACCGTCTTTCACTGCCACTGGCATTTCAAAGCCAGAAGTTAAGGAATTATTACATCATGGAAGTTTTATCCCAGAGCAATGTCTTCAATAGCACAGTATTGGAAGTAAAATTGTGTTCAGTCTTGATGCATATAAGTTAGGGGAGGGGGAGCAAAGTCTCCTCTTTCCTGTGTTGATAGAGTAATTTTTAGCAGTTTGGGGCAGAACAGGGAATATTGAAGTTTGACCTTGAATTTGTTGTGGTTTTCCACAAGAAAAGGTCATGTTTAAACAGTGTAAAGGCCTCATCTTTCTAGGAAAAGCTGTTTTCACCTAATTCATAACATGTTTGCAGTTCTTACGTTGGTAATGAACTGCACTGATTTGGCTGTGTAAGTAATAAATTCACTGACTAAATTTTGCACAAATAGCAACCCCAGCCAAATTTGCAAGATCTTGGGAAAGCCCTGAAAACCATCAATCTTAGCATTCAAAAGTTTACAAAGCGAAACTTTGTTTTACCCAAGTGCTGTTACAATAATTTATACATTTCATTTAACATTTCTTTTACTTCATAAGTATATAATTCATACACGACAGAAATTAAATCGTACAACACTTGGTTTCAATTTTGCAGTTCCTATTAGGGGATTTCCATGCTCTCCTATTATTGCTACAGAGCTTTTTTTCAGTGCTATCGGTCCGTATCATCCATGTGCTGGTCGGCTCGGACGAAAAGCCACATGGCGTGCGCTAAACCTTAATACTAATGCCACCAAATGAATCAATTCCTACTTTCTGCCTTCTGAACCTACCCTAAGGTGAAGGAAACATGATCCGCTGAGGATCATCTTGCAATTAAAACAATTCTCCATGAATCAGCATGACAATGCAGGTGCTAAGCAAGCATCTGTTCAATTAAGTTGGGTTAGCAGTTTTGGGGCAAGGCTATTTTGCTTTTTTTCACATCATTAAGCTTACACTTAATGCTCCCAGCAAACAATAGCTCATTAGTGGATTAGGGGTAATTACCAACAGCAGTCATTATTCCTAAGGCTTAATGGGCCAATTTGCTGCTGTAATAGTACCCCAGTATTGTGGTGCTCCAGCAGAAAAGCTGGGGGTGCTGGAATGAGCCATTGCCTTGAAGGTCCTGGAAGTGGCTGAGCAATCCCACCCCTTTGCAGGACACCCTGGGGTGGCTGGGGCCCTGCTGCCAGCTGGGGGGTCCCATCGGCTCCCAGGCTTGCATCTGGGAGCTGGGTTCAAGCTGAAGGGCTGCCTGTCCCCAAACCTGCCCGGGTGGCCGTCCATAGAAAGTCCTGTAAGGAAAGGGGAGGACACCAGGAGCTGTGCCCCCAGGTCCAGCCGGCTCTGCCCTGCCTGGAGCCTCTCCTGGCCTCTCCTCTCCAGGGCTGCGTGGGGATGCTTTGATCATTTCTCTGTTCTCGTTCAGACCAGAGACTGAGAGCCGATATCTGGACACTGTCCAGGTATGAAATTTTTTATGGAGCTCTGTATGGTAACAGCTTAGCTAAACAGCTGATGGGCCGGAGAAATTCTTAAGGAATGTTTATAAAAAACGTTAGGGGATGTTTAAGGAGCAGGTGGCTTCGCTGGCCAGAACAGCACATGCCTGCAGCGTCATGGCAAGGAATCAGATTCACTTGCCGTTGCACCACCTTCCAGTTGCAGCTGATGACCATAACTAAGAAAAAGTGGCATAAAATATTCCTGAGCTGGAAACCTGGTGCTGTAGGAATAAGGATGAGGGACTCAGCTCCACTGTTACATTTCCCAGGCAGCTTGGGCTGCCTGCATCTCCATCTTCCCTACGGACCATGGGAGGGGGTTGAGCAGAGAAGCCAGGGACTGAAGGGACCATTCGAGAAGTCGAAGCCTGCATCATGGCAGTCCTGTTGGCAAGTGGAGTGAAACGATATCGACAGTTATGTTTTTATTTTTAGCATTATGTTTTCAGTCACTCATTTCAACTTAGAGTGCTGTATCATTTTTCTGCTTTTAGGAAGGGGATTAAGAAAGGAAAAAAAGACATAATGCTGTAGTGGAGTTAAGTGCCACTTCTTCAGGCTCCTGTCAAATCTTGTAATTTGGAATAATTACCAGTGTCAGGTTTGGGGAAGGAGTTTGATGTAAATTGCCTCGATCCGTACTCGTCCTGTGAGAAAAGCAGAACAGCATGTTAGAAGGTAGGGGACTGAACAGGCATCACCAGGAAAATCACACTTTAAGCAATCTCATGTTAATATACATGACTGCATTTTATCTCCTTTTTCCTTCATGTCATTCAGATTTGGGCAAACCCTGCTCATGCTGAGACCAATGGTGACTTCTCATTTATTTTAATAGCCCAGCCTATAGACTCCTGCTTAGCAGGAGGTCTTGCGGGTTGCTAAGCATTGTATTCATTACCGTATATGATCCCTTAAAAAGCAGAGAAAAGCTAACCAGACTTATTTGTAGCTCCATGCAGGGGAAAGGCCGACTATCTTCTGCGAGCAGCCTCAAAAGAGGTTTGGGGGAGCCCACCTGGATTAGGTCCCGCCCTGCAGCCCAGCCTTGGTGTCCTGGCAAGCCTTATCCACGTTGTCCGGGTAGTACCAGTGAGGATGGCGGCAGTTTTGTCAGGGGCTATGTCTGCTTCTGCCTGAGGCTTCCAGCTGCTGTGGAACACAAGGAGATGTCCAGGCTGGAGCAGGGAAAGGAGCCGTTTTGGCTTTGGCCTGCTGTCATCTCCCATCCAGTTACTTTCTTGCATCTGCAATTCATCTAAATTTTTAATTTAGAATTATTTTTTTTGTTGATGGGGGAAAAAAAAGTCATTCTGAGAAGCATTTGTATACTTCTAGTGAACAGAATCCAAAACCCAAACCCCATAAAAACTTGAAAATAATCAACCCACTCTTTTGGAACATGTCTCAGAGAACAGGGCATTTTTTATTTCTTTCCATTTGGTGTGTGTAAAAAACCATGCCTCATTTTTCCCTCTTTGCAATTTCTTTTGAGTTATGGGAGCAGTTTCTCTCCGTGTATTGAAACAAATCACCACCATAAAAATCACAGTGTATTGCCTTCTCCACTTCTTGGAAAATGGCCTTCAAAGCCTGGCACCATCACACATGCCATGACAGGAGCCCAAGTAGGAGCTTTTGAGCTGGGAGTTTTTTGCAAACATGCCCCAAAATTGCTTTTCTGTTGCCATCCCTGAATCCTGGGAGACATCAGATAGCATCAATGATCCCAAGTGTTCCCATCATCAAGGGGGCTGGCAGGGTGGGATGCCTGATCCTGATCCATTCCCAGCTGAGCACCACTGCCCACGCACCCAAGGATGCCGGTGCTTTGCTGCTGCTGCCCACCACAGCAGCCCCAGCGTGACCTGATGATTTATGGAAATGTCATCTTCGGTTGTCATTGCCTTTCATCATGGCAGTAACTGATACAACAGGATGGCTGAGCCACACGCTGGCTGAAGAAACTGGCAAAACGCTGCTGGACTTCCCCACTTCCCCAGCCAGCAAGTGGGTTTTGAGAAGAGCAGGCAGCTCCAGGGCGCCCGCCTAAAGGTGGTTCTGAGCAACCCATGAGTCTCCGCAGCAGGTCTTCGCGTGCAGATGATGAATGACCTCACCAGTCACAGGGGAAAAATTGTTCAAAAAACTTCATGGAATCTGTTGCTTTGAGGGGTTCCTAGATTTCAGCACGGTTTCGTGATGAGGTAGAATTGATGGCCAGTCAGAGTCATGAACTGGGGCATACTTTCAGCAGCAGTGCTCATAATCATCTTCTGCTCTGTTGCCAGTACTCAATTCCCATCGCAACAATAAATACTAATCACTATGGGAGAGGCTGAGCAGGTAACGAGTCCTTCAGGTGTCTGGATATTCCATGAGAGTTACAGAGATGCACCAAGGATAATCAGACACCAAACGCTCTTCTTTACTTTGGGAGGCACAACCCTTTTTTTAGGGTGATGGTGGCTCTGGAGAGAGCCTGTGGTCATAGCAGTGCCCATCTCAATATTTCTCACGCCTGAGCTCTTTCTGGTCATCTCTATTCTTGCCAGAACATCTTTGCTGGGTCAGGAAAGTGGAGTTGAATGGACAAGGAAAGGGAAGGAAAAACTTAGAGCAGTTTCCTTGCAATGAATTGGATTCCTGTGTGTAGGTGTGAGGGCAAGGTTTGCCAAGGAGCTGAGAAGGACTTTGCACTTGTGCTCAAAGCTGTTATCACCCAAAGGTCTGCTGCTCTGAGCCTGAATGTGCCGGGCACCCCGTGCAAATGATGCCCACGTTATCATGCTTGCTGGCAAGAGCAGTGATGCATGGGAAGGGCAGATAAGTGCATGGCACGGGGCTGCTCTAACGTCTTGTGGAATTTAATAGGCAATAAAATCAGGTTTGACAGAAAAGATATTTACAAATTATTTAATTGCATCACATTACACTTATTATGAGTTGTACTACAGCAACAGTGAGGGGCCCGAGTGAAGCTCTTGCCTAAATAAATCAGGACAGGTTGTTTCTGCTCTACAGTTGGTAAGCCAAACTGAAAAATGTTACAATGGGAATCTGAGGCGCAGAGAAATCAAGCAATTGACCCAAAATGAATAGGAAATGAATAGGAAATCTTGGGAATCCAAGCCAGACCTATGGGGTTCCAGTTTATGGACATGTTGCTCACTTAATCTTCACCTATGAGCCTCTTCAGAGCAGTGAATAGACAGCTCTGATCTTCTGTTTGATGCTGTAGAAACGTTCAGTCAAAGAGCATGAAGGAAGCAAAATTTCTCAATTACTGAATCATTTTCTCCTAAACTGTAGGAAATCTGGTTGTCCATATGGTTGAAAATGCTGGCTAATAAAATTTGATGTGCCAAATGCTAATAACCACAACCTTCCATGAGGGAAGATAAAATTGATACAGAAAAGTTAATACTGAGGTCAGAGTAGAAGGTCTGTACTGAAGTGACTGGAGTCGAGCCCCAGGAGCTAGCAGGGAATGCTGCATTCCCATCGCTTTATCCCGTGTTAGCTTTTCACTGTAAGGAGGCCTTACAGCTTACCGATGCATGCAACACTCTTGGTGGTGTTACGTGGGTTGCTCCTCTAAATATTCCCCTGTTACAACTCGTTTTAGGCAACAGATAATCTGATTCTATCATAATGTATAGGGTTGGACTAGATGATCTCCCAAGGTCCCTTCCAACCCTGGTCATTCTGTGATTCTGTGATATGGTTAAAGCATAAAGGCAGTCCAAATAACGTTAATCTGTATCAAATGTGACTGGTGAGAAGAGGAATCCTGACAAGCAACAGCCCAGCAGTCGCCCGTTGTGAGGTTGCAAGCGTACAGTTAAGGAGCTCTGCAGTGGCTAATCCTGTTGTCATCTGAATCAACTTTCAAATAGGGGAAAAAAAAACCCCAGCAGTTGCATAATAAGAGGCTTAAGGTCTTGAGCTGGGGAGTAATGTGTGTATTTTGTGCATGTAGCACCATGAATGTCATTTTGGTGTAAGAGGGTTGTTTGCCTGGGTAAAAAACGCTCTTCAGATTGCCCCAGCCACAAACTGAGTGTGGGTGTGCTGAGAGCCTACGATGACAGTTAAGCATCCCATAAACACTGGCTGGTACTAGATACCTCAGGGAGTGATTTTGGGGAGACAGTGGTTGGTACTTGTCCTTCTGGGAGCCAGTGTTTCCCAAAGGAAGCCTTGGGAGAGGTCTTATCCGCACGCACTCACTACTGGCTGGAACTCTCAGGCAGCACTTGGCAAGTTTGGCAGGATATTTTGGGTATGTTTTCAAAAAAAATAAACATTCAACACATCATAGAATTGTTCACCTGGCTCTTTTAAAGCTCCAGTGGTCCTTTCCAGTGGAGGGGGTGAGCAGCGGGGTACCAGGCTGCTCAGGTACCTTGCAACCAGCTGCTCAGGTCAGCCAGGGCTCTCACACATGGTGCTACAATTCCAGCTTCTTGGAGATCTCTTTCCATCAACATTGAATTTTCTTTAGAATAAATCATTACTAATATATGCAAATAAAACAGACAAAAGAACACCAGGGCTCAGAGGGAAGGAAGGTAATCGCCTATGTCAAACTCACCTTGTAATGCAGCACTTGAAGAAGCATGAAGGAAAATGCAGCCGGGAGCAGCGTTCTTGTTGCTAGATGTTTGCTGCTTGGTCTGGATGGGTTTTTTTCAAGAGACAAAACAGAGAAATAGGTTGAGATTTAGCACCAAAGACGACCATTTACTGGAGCAAGATGGCATCATGTCCACGAATGTGCTTTTGCGTTGGGACCCGTTTGGTGGTCGCTGTCAAGGGGAATCTTCTCCCTGACTGCTGTGGGCGTTGTGCCCAGCCATGGGTGAGCGGAGCTCCTGGCTGACAGTGCACGTGTTCGCGGGAGGCAGAGGAGAGGCACTGGCATTCAGATGAACCTGAAGTATCATCATCCTCTCCTGGAGGAAAGAGCTTTTTCCCAGGACATGGGTTTCAGATGAGACGCTGCTGTCTTTCCAAAGGGCTGATGTGCAATACGTGGCCAAGGTAAGGGCACAGAACAGCGTGTTGCCCAAAGGTCACCTCATTTGCCCTGGTGACTCGTGCTGCAGGTGGCTCCAGTGCAATCAGAGCGTCCCCACAGAGAGCCCACACAGGGACCAAGGGCAAACCTGCGGCCGAGCTATGGGCTCAGCTCTTGCTGCAACGGGGAAGGCAGGGAGCGATGGAGAGCCCGCAGCTTGGCTGCTCTGCTGAAAACACTCGCTTGCTTTTCACTTTTCTGTTTCTGCAAGCAGAAGACAGAGCTGAGCCCTCAGGGGGACGATTGCAGTCCAGCGGCTGATCGCAGAACGGAGCTGCAGCCGCTCGGCTGACGGCTTTGTGGGTTCGCCAGCCATTTAAAATGTTTGCCAATATTCAAAGCATGCACTGTTGTGGTTTAAACTTGGGAACGATTTTCTAGGAAAGCTTCATCCGAGGATGAACGCCAAAAAGCCAGGCTCCAGCTGGTCATGGACCTATTGCCGCAGATGCTCTTGCGCAGGCTGTTTGCTCTGCAGCAGTGCTTTTCCACTGCGCACGTCCCGGTGCGGAACCTGGGAAGCACGTTCATGAGAGAGAGAGATTTCCAGGGAGTTGCTGCTCTCCCAGCTGGACAGGGAGATGTCTCTGCTGCCACGAGCTATTTTACACGTCAGAAATGGAGAGATTTCGCCGATAACTGGTATCGGTCCGGCTCTTCCGCCCCCTCTGCTGGCTGCCGAGCGTGCCAGGTCCGAGGCCAAAGCCCCCGAGAGCCATGGTGGGGCCTCAACCTGGAGAACGATCGTGTCCCCGGCTGCCTTCGTCCCCTGTGCCATGAGAAGTGGCTGTTGGTGGGGGATGGAGGAGGGACAAGGGTAGCCCTCCATCAAAAATCGCTGCTCACTTCCCTTGGGTCTCCCATCCCTCGTGTCTCTGCTGCAAGGGTGAGCGGTTGTGGACTTTGACACCAAATAGTTAGGGGATGATGAGGCTTTTGAAGTCAGTTTTTATCTCTCTCGGTTGGCTTGTTCTGTACCTAACTCTAAATGTTCCTTTTTTTATGCATCTCTCATGCAGATATTCTGGTGTCTCATAACTGGACTCGCACTTCATGTGTGTGTCTTTCCTCATGGTGCAAAGTCTCTTACGCCTAATTTTTTGCAGAATTTGTGGGAACTCGGCATCTGTGAGACCTCTACAGTTTTGTCACATTTGGTTGCCTGGGACCACAGCTTTGATATCAGCGAAACGAATGAGAAATGGGTTGCCTGGGGCGGGGGGCTGGTGGCTTCACACCAGGCTGGCAAGGCTGAGGACTGGGGGAAGACAGACGAACCCAGATCACCCCTCCCAAACAAAACCAACCAAGCCACATCTTCTCAATTTCTTGGCAAGGCTCCTGTTTCTCAGAGATGCAATTTAAACTTGCTGCAGCTTTGTTTTTTCGAGGTCTGGTTATTTGCTTCCCATCTCTGCTACTGCTGTCTCCTGCAGCCGTGGGCAGGGCACTTATTATTCTCTAGTATCTGTAAAACAGAGAAAGCAATGGTTTCTTTTGCTAAAAATGCTAAGATTTACGTATCTATTGTGGAAATTTTTTCATTTTCCATCAGTGCAATGAATATTTCAGGAAAAGGGGGGTTCCTTGACCAGGGGCACCACTTGAGATTCCCAATTTACTCCTGCTCTGCAGGTTCAGGGCTCTTCACTTCCATTTGTGTCAATCCTTGCATTTTCAAACGGGAGCAAGTCCCAACCCCTCCGGAGGCTCTTATCCTCACCACGGTGGATCGCTGAGGAAGGCTTTGCTGCCCTTTTAGCACCGCGGTGGGGACTAAGTCCCTGGGTTTGGGGAGGGGAGGTGGAGCTATGCGCTTCCAGAGCCGATGGTCATTTCATGATAAAGTGATAATGCTAATAATCCCTCCGTCCTTTTTTTTTTATTTTGCCTTTGAACTGAACACTTTGCCTGTCTCAACCGTGGTTGCCTTTTTGAACTGTCAGTTTGGGAGGATTAGATGCATGTTTAGGCTGGGTGAACTCATGAATGAAAATATTTTCCTTGGCAGTTTTTAAAATGCTTCCCCCCTTTAAGAGCTGAGCCCTTTGGCAACAATCTGCTTTTTGCCCAGATTACCACTGTCATTTTGGGAGGTCTTTTCCCGCAGAACAAACAATGGAATTTTAATAACACAGTGGAATAGATTCAGGCCTGCTTTATTTATATTTTCTTTATTTATGCTTGAATACTTAGTATGCAGCTCCAGCAAAGACAAATTTAAGCTTTGTATTACTTCAAAATGATGAATTAAGCTCTGGGAGATTTACTTCCCCAGAAAAGGATATTTTGCTTCGCTGCTTTGAACACATCTCCTAAGGACAATAAATATCAGAGAAATTAAAAATAAAAAAAAAACCCCAAAACCCCTCAGCACAAATTGCAGCTGCGGAGCAGAGCGGACGCAGCACTGCCCTTGCTGCAAGCAGGTTTGCCAGCGTTTGCGCCGCGACTCCCAGCTTCGGTGAAAGCCTGGCTCAGTGGTTCAGTGGCCAAATGCGACGGTCACCATTACAGCGAGGCCGAAGTGATTCTGCCCATTTATTTTATGTGATGCCCTACTTGGGTCTGCGTACCGAAGTGCTCAAACCAGTGCCAGCTTCTGCTACCTGAGCAAAGAGGCGCTGGTTAAAGCTGCCACGGCCATCGCCTGCGGGGCTCTGCTCGCAGAGCATCCCTCAGAATGATCCAACTCCCTATGGGGGCGAAGAAATCACACAGAGGTGCAAAGCGAATTGGGAATCATCTGAAGTGAAGCATAAAATAGCATCTCTTCAGGCTTTCATCTAAGTATTATCAAACTGAAATTACTGAAATTATTATAATATTACCAATACTGAGAGTAGTTGGTATCTTGCACAAGCTCCTCTCAGAACTTCTCGAAGGTTTGAACGCCAGCTTTTTCTATGACTAGGGTTGCATTGATTGCAGGGGTAAAATTATTGTGCTTGATGATTAATCCCTTAAGGTTGCTTATATACAGTTTTTTCCCCTCAAGACAATTCTCTGCTATTTTATTTTCCCTGCATATCTTCATCCCTGATACACCACCCTCCCAGCTTCCCAAGCCTGAGCAAGGAGCCAAGGGATGGAGATATTCACAGATCCTATATAATAAATCTGTTCCAGGGCTTTCAGTGTTAAATAGCTCTCTGTCCGATAAGCCATTGATACGCTGCTGTATTCCATTAAGACAGATGGTGTATGGTATAGATGGAAAGCAGCCCAAGGTGCCAGAGTCTGGAGATGGACCCGACTGAGCGAGCCAGTGGTGTCCTGGAAGGAAGGGTTGTGCCGTGGGACCTGCGGAGAAAGGGAAGGGATTAGGGCATTTTGAAGGATGCACTGGGAATTATTTGTGCCTTATTGCTCAGCTTTCATCACTGCTGATTATATCCTGCTTCACCGAAATCACTTCAGGTAACTTTAGCGCATACGGAGCACGGCGCTCAGCTCATTGCTGTGGCCCAACAGGAATCTTAAAAAAGGGGGAGTGGGGTTGGAGCAAAGCAGGTCGCTGAAACATCCATTGCTGAACGCAACTGTGATTTTTTCAACTCAGACCTTACCAGCACTCGGTGGCATGCAGTACAAACTGGGGTGATCTGGGCACGGGCTCCCTCGCGGTGGCTGACCTGCCGTTTGCTCCCCTGCGCCGGGCAAAGGATTTCTGCAAAGCCCCATGGTGGCTGCCCGCTGCGTGCTCCTGCGTCCCCCGTCTGCCTGGGGACACTGGGGGGGGGAAACTCCAGCTGAACCCTGCAAGGGCTTCATTTGGCTGCTGCCAGAGCAAAAGTGAAGGGGTTCAACCATCTCACCACTGAGCTTCTATAATTACTGAGCTACTGTAAACCAGTATCTGCCAAGGATATTACAGCTGCTTTTCCATTTCCCTCCCCTTGTAAAATCAAGGGTGAAGAAGCTGCAGGAATATGGCTTGTGTCCAGGAATGTGATAAAGATGCAAAGAAAAGCAACAATTCATGGGGGAAATAACCTCCTCAGCCACTTGCTGCGGCTCTGCTTGCCTGGATCGAAGCTGCCGCTGCACCTGCGCGGCACCGCTGTAGAAGATGCTCTTCCCAGTGCCTGGATTGATGGGAGGTGGTTACGCTTATCCAACACAGTCTGTTTAAAACAGAGCAGCAGTTTGTAGGTAAGAAAAAGTGCTGCTGGTGACCGGAGAACTTTGGTGAAGATTTTAATGTGTCTCCCAGGCAAAGGTATTTGCCTTCGTGCCTTGCAGGCCAGAGCAGCTGGAGCTGGTGGCGGAGCTTGCAGGGAGGAGAAGAACTTGTCTGCTCTCCCAAAAGGCTGCTCTGGTCCAGTCTTTGCATCAAACACTGGTTTGGAAATGCAGCACTCCGTGCTCTCAGCCTTGGGAGGGGGCATGGAAAAGAGAAGAAGGAGTTTGGAACAGGGAGAGCTGTCAGCTCTGCTGCTCGCCCAGGATCCATGCACCGCTCTCCCGGGATCCATGCAGCGCTCTTCTGCTGCAGCTGCTGGGAAGCAAAGCAATTGGCAAAGCATGCCCAGGACGAGTGCTGCAGCTGGGGCGCTGAGCGGCTGCAAGAGCAAAACATACAAGAAACAAGAAACCAGAGCCTTTGGACACCGAGCTGCGTGGCGCACCAGCACGGCCTCGGCTGCTTCCAGACCTTCCCCAGCGGAGAGGGTGGTTAACCTCCTCCGGGAGCAGTGGCACCAACAGCTTGTGTCCTGCTCTGCCGTGGGGCTGTGGGTGCTGGGGAAGGGCCAGACAGCAGCCTGGGGCAGCAAAGAGCACCCGAACTTCAGTGGCTAAATGCTGGCACTGAGTGCTCTGGGCTTTTCCTGGCACAGGAGGCGAGGGGCTGCGGCAGCTCCGGGAAGGCTGGTGAAGGACATGGGATGGGGCTGGGCACGCTCCAGAAGAGCACAGGGTTTGGGAGCAAAGGAGAGAAATGGGGATGTGCAGAGATGGATGTGATATCTGTGCAGTGCAAAAGCTGCCGGCTGCGTCCTCTAAGCTCACCGGAGCATCTCTGGGGCTGATCGCTGCGGTGTCAGCGTTTCCTCAGCCGCCCTCTGAACGCAGCTGCCCAAAACCTAACAGGCGAGCAAGGGCAAATGAGCACCAAGGCTGCTGTGCTATCAGCCACTTGGCTCACCTTGCGTCCCACCCTGATGGCTGTGATGAGAATGGAGATGTTGCAGGGAGGTGACAACTGGGACTGCATGGTGTCCCGGCGGGTCCTGCCAGCAGGACGGTGCCTGGTCGGACCCTGCCATCCGCTGCTCTGCGTCCTGCAAGAGCTGCTCTCCAGCAGTGCTGCTCAGAGGGCAGGGGGAACAGGCACTAAGCTCTGATATAAAAATATATATTTGTTTACTATAATTTACTATGAACCTATTGCAAAAGTATCCTGTGTCTTGCATTCTTCCAAAGAGTTTCTTACCATGTCCGTGATCCACTTTTATTTTGATTGATCTTTCGCTGTGCCCTACTGCTCGTTAAAAACAAGAGCAAATCCTATTTTAAAAGGCTTCTGTATCAGCACAGTATCCAAGAGTGCTGAGCACAAGCCAGAGCTTCTATACACTGGGAGCAGATAGGAAGGATGGAGAATCATTCCACATTCATTTCCCATCTTGTCGCAAGTGCCTCACAGGCATTTAGTAAAAATACCGAAGGAGAAAATGCAGAAGGCCTTGAGTAAGGTGCCTGAATAATAAACCTGGAAGTCCTGAGCGGGAGGAGCGGCACGTAACGAATCATTCACAGCAGCCAAGATGTTTAAGAGCTCCCCCAGTAGGTCCTGGTCCTGTAAACCCTTAAACAAGTAACCTCATGGTCATGCGAGCAGTTCCTGCTGGGGTCAATGCATCTGCAGATGGGAGTAAATAAAGGAGATAAAGTGCTGATATCTGAAGGTCTGTTGGCTTCAGCAGAGCAGTGAATCACCCCCCCTAGAAGTCTACTCATCCTTACGAGAAGAAGAGGCATTTTTCTTCCCGTAATAATAAAGGTACAAAAAAATAGTTAGACAAAATCAGCGTGCACCCATGTTCATAGGGAAGGGGAGGGCGCGCTGCTCTTGCTGAACCCTCCCCTTGGCGACCTGCCATGCCCTTCGTCCGCAAGGCCACTTGCAGAGCTGCTGACCGGACAGGGAAAGGAGGGCAAAGCCTCTCCCTGCTGGAAGCGTGGGCACGTCTCGACAGGCACATCCATGATTCACCTTAGCTATGGCTACGCCTAAACCTGCTGGACAATTTCAGGAGAAACCAAGGACACCGAAATAAAACAGAAAGTCTAGTTTTGAGTTTGTTTAAGCATCCATCATTTAATTTTATCAGACAGTCCAGTAATTTTAATTAGTCGGGGCAATAGCTTTCATTTGGATAATGGTTTGATTTTTCGATTTCTGGTGAGTGAGGTCAATGGAGACATTTTGGGTTTTAGCTAATGCAAAATGTGAAGTCAGTGCTTTGTTTTCCTCCCGGCACGCTGTACCTGCCTTCCGCGGAGTCTCAGATATCAGAACTTAATCAATATCAAATCATCCGCAGAGCCTAAGTGTTTGCTTATGTGCTTTAAATTGTT
>NW_009260173.1:90697-93771 GCF_000687185.1 Egretta garzetta
GGTGATGCCCCTAATCTGCTTTCCCTGGGCTCCCCAATACCCTAATTATGTCATTTAGGCAAGGACATTTCCTGGCAGCAGTTCCTCAATTCACTGCAACAGCCACTATTGGGATAGGGCAAAACAAGGCTGTAATAGCTAGCACATGTGAACGATGGCTACGGGGACAATTAACCTGCCTTGAAGAGTGAGCACAACTCCATTTTGTTTAATATTTCCAAATGATGGGACCTTGCAACAAGCGGAAGGAACACTGCGTGGCAAGCCCCGGTATTTACCTATCCCGCGTTGCGTTCAGGTGTATCGTTACCTTCTGGCACAGGCTACGGCAAGCTCCAGTGAAGGGTGCAGATATTCTGTAGCTATCCAGAAATGCTGGGTATGGCCAGGATCCCGGGGGATCCTCGGCGTGCATGAAATTGTGCAATGGCAAATAGTTTCTTTGCAGGTACAAGCGTAAGGCAAACACCCCTGTTAGCAAGAAGCTGCGGGTGTTTGTGATTGCAGTGCAATTAATCTGTTCAAATGCACTACACTGCTGTGCCGAAACTGGATTCCTGCAGGGTTGGAGCGAAGGGTGAAGGGTTTTAGCTTGCGCAAGAGCCACGTAGTGGTGGAAGACACACATTTGCACTAGAAAAATGGATGCTTTTGGGGTATGTTTGGTTTAGGTCATTTCATTCTCAAGAAGATTGCTCCCGCCTGCAAAACGTGGCTTAGGAGTACTAAAACCATGGGCACCCATGCAAGAGGGTGGGAATAAAACCACAGCTACCCTAAGCCCGCTCCACGCCTCATCTGTCCATTTGCTGACCTGAGTGGGCTTTGTACTGCTGCGGGAAGCCCAAGTGGCCATTTCTAATGGTTAATTTTTAATACCTTATATTTTTTTCTCCACATCTGCGTGCTCCCTCTGCTTTCCTTGCCCGTGTATTTTTACCACAGTATCTTTCTGCTGGGAAAATGCGGAGCTCCACAAGGGCAATAACAAACCAAAATATCCACCAAATGGTTTAGCTTATTCCTCCTCATTTTTGCAATTCACCTGCAAAGCCATGATTTATGGGGGGGGGGGAAAAAAGTCATTTGTCAGTCCTAATAAATAATGTTAATAGCAACTTTCATGGCTGCCTACAGAGTACAAACACCGAACATCTTTTCAGGACAAAAGGCTTCCAGGTGCTGCCTCAGTCAATATTTCCAAAGCAAAACAGCTCAAGCAGTTCCCTGCACTGATGCCCACAGCGTCACCGCCACGAGTTCCTAAAATCCATCTACTTCTTCTATTAGACCTTCCATTAAGTCTTTTTTTTTTATGCCCACAAGTTTCAAGATAGAAAAACGGCTCAGGAATTACTGGTGGCAGATGGTTCTGGGAAAGCCGGCCCAGTGCCTGCTGCGGGGGCGCAGCTGGGAGGGGGGATGGCAGGGAGGGAGGGATGCTCCGGAGTGCGTGCCAGCTAGGGGCAGCTGACCTAAAACCACCCGAGAGTGGGACCGCATGTGCTGCGAGCAGGGACGCTGGGGAAAAAAAAGGGAAAAGAAGGAAGAAGAAGAAGAAGAAAAAAAAAAAAAAGCTGGATAAATAATGCTAATGTAAAAATGAGGGGTAAGTTTTGCAGGTTCGTTGCACCTAATTGACTTTTCCTTCCCTCCTCTGTTGGCTTGGCAAAAGCAGAGGCGCAGCCCCGCGGAGATGTGCAGCCGCTTTGAGCAGCTTTGTTCGTCTCGGACGGATCAAACGTGGCCACGAATTATTGATAAAATTGTGTGAGGCCGTAGCCTCAGCCAACAGCTTCCCCACAGTCAATAGCAAGGTGTTGCTACTCCTCCTGTTGGTGTTTACCAAATAAATAACCTTACAGTAGGGGCTGGAAAAGCCTGATAAGGTGCTTCTAGTTAGCAAAACATCAGAGGTAAAGATTTATGTTAAATGCAGCAGAGACAATGAGAAATAAAGTTGATGCAGTTTGCGCACTGATAAAAAATTCCTCATCTGTTTTGCATTCACATATGGAACATATTCCCAGGGGAGAGCACGCGACGTATTTTTAGGACACCATTTCATCTTAGCAAATCAATGTACAGGCTATTAAAACTCCATTTTTCCATGAATGATAAGTGTAATTACATCTCGCTCGCAATAAAAACGAGTGCTTATTAAATGTAAATATTTAACAATGATTAAAATATATTTGAAGGAAACTTTATAGCTTTATTTTATATGTTCCCATCTGGGTTGCCTTTCCTAAACCACTATACTTTTTGGAGAGTTATTAAATTAATATTTTGAGAAGGACTAACACTCTGCCTGTCCCTTGCTTCAATTTTAATTTCATGCACTTTCAGAATTTATTGAAGCCTGGTGAGTTTAAGATTCAATCAATGCACTATTGTATTTGCAGAGCTGTGCCAAGGGAAAAGTGGCTTCACGAGGTAGGAAATGCCACACTGACATGTCTTTTGTGCGTCCAGTTTTGATGGCCAGATACAGTTTCCCGACTCCACATCCTCCAGCTCTCATTTGTTTCCAAAGGAAGCAAGTCGGTTCCTTAAGTGGGTTCCTTCGGTTTTCTGTAAGACCCTTCTGGGGCTGTTTTGAAAGTAAGCTTCAATAAAAGGTCCACTCTTCGAAATTGCAGATACGTATAAGGAGCATTATGCGTGCGAGCTGCTGACCCTGGGCACATTCATGGCCCTACACGCAGGACTGACCTTTCACAAAGCAACGGAATAGGATTACGCGAGACGGGAATTCACGCCTAACCACGGGTTTGTCAGATCCAAAAAATAACCCCCCTCTCCAGCGAAACCCTTCCCCAAGGAAGGCCCTTTCAAATGCCCGGGGAGGCATCCCGACAGATTTTAAGAGAGTTGAAGTAAGTTTTCTATAAAATTCTGCAGTTGATTTTAAAATGGCATTGCAGGGATATAAACTATTACACTGCTATGGAACAGCTTAAACACTTCCAGAAAGGACACCATTCCCTGTTAAATTTTTATAACTTCTTGATATAATTTGTGCTCAGATGTGCTGCTTTCACCCCTATTCACTTTTACAGGGGCCACGCTCT
>NW_009260173.1:94151-135410 GCF_000687185.1 Egretta garzetta
GCCATCCCTAATTCCCTCTCACTGTTGCTTTTTTTTAAGGCAACATGTGCAAAGTTCAGCTTCATGCTCAAGATCATTCCAAAAGGCTGGAGTTAATTTTTAATTTGCCTAGTAATTTGGGTCATGTAAGCAATAGCACCAGAGTCGGTTACTTACTTGAGAGAGCGTTAACGGGATCAGGCCGCTGAGAGCTCATTAAACCTCCTGATCCTGCAAAGAAGCAGGAGCTGAAACCGCTGCAGAGTTTCTCGGAGTCACCAGGTGCCCCTTACTGCAAAAATCATGCCGAAAAAAGTCACTACAATTTAAATTAAAAAAAAAAAAGAGAGAGAGAGAGAAAAACTCAGTAGCCTCCTCCAACGCCTTTAAAAATAACAAATAACTGCCCCAAATTTCTCATTCGGGAGCAAGCCAGCCACGGCGAGGGTGCACATTTAAAGCATCTTTAGGTTTTACACCCTCCTCCTCTCAGCTTATGAAACTCCCGTAGCGAGTCCGAGATGCTGTGATAGACAAAGCCTCAATGTGTGCGTGTGGCTTTTCAAACAGTTTTCTCCGAGGAGGAAAATTTCTCTTGAAATAAATCTCCCTCCTCTATTGAAACTGGTACTTAAAAAAAACCCAAACCAAACCAAAGCAGCAAGGAAGAGGCTATTTATTTCTGAAATAACAGGCAGGACATCATTTTACAACAGAATATTCAGTGGTTTGAGTTATGTCTCATGAAAGGAAAATGAATTTAAGGCAGTGATTTTCCACACGATAAACCTTTGGAAAATAAAGGTTTCTCCTGGAGAAAAATAAACAGTAGTAACAGAAAAGTCCTTGGCAGCGTGGGCACCTTTAATTGCTTGTTTAATTAAACCTCCCAATTAAAATTTTCATTTATTTATTTTTTACATATTTTTGGTGATGAAAAATATGGGCTGAAGTTCGAACGTATGTTTGTTGGTTTTTAATTACAGACGTATCCTTTCCTCCAGAGCAAACAGCACCTCTTGGGTACAGTGAGGGCAGAATGACACCGGCAACCTTTCCCGGGGACTTCGGTAGTCTGGAACACAAGACAAATATTTGCGTATTTTTGGCAGTTCCTGTTGCCATTGAAGCCGATGGGGCACGAACCCCGACGGGAGCAAGCGCGAGCGCTTTCTGACACAGCCGTGACGAGCTAATCCAGGGCAACGGGGTTTCCAGCGTTCCCGAGCCCTTTTCAGGCAGCGGTTGCAGATAACGCCCGGCCGGCTCCGCCGAGGTGGGCACACACAAGCTTTGCCTTCCAAGCCGCCCAGCAGGTTACAGCTTCTCAAATAATAGCAGGTCCTTGTGGCAAATTACGCGTGCCCGAATAGTCAGCCCTCGCTGTGTGTTTTACCTAGGCGAGCGGTTTCGTTGAAGCCGGCGTGTCTGCTTGTCAGGCTGAGGTAAGAAGGATTGGCTGGAATAACGCACCCTTATTTTGCTCGTGGATACACAGTTTTATCGCACGCAGTCCCCATCAGTTTTAACTTCTCAACACACACCTTTGAAATGCAATGGCCACGAACAAACCCAGTTTGCCGTTGGAAAAATAACCTTTCTTTCTTTTTTTTTTTTTTTTTGTAAAAGAAAGTTTTGTTTTGTACTTTTGCATTCATTCCTCCTCTCCTCCGTCTTATAAACCAGCTTCCTGGGGGGTGCCTTAAATTTTAAGTACAACATAAAAGCGTGCACATATTCTGCACGCATACATCGGAACTAAAAGAGCACGAGGCTGTTTTCACAGGCATTAAAAAGGGGAAATCGTTGCCTTCACTTCTGCCCTTTGTTCCCACAATAGTTTCTCGGATTTAAAATTACAATACAACGTTCTGCCTTCGACCTGTGTGCTTCGCTCTGACCGAAGCTGCTTTCATCTCTTTCCTGACAAAAATTAAGTATCAGCCTGCCAGCGTTACCAGGTACTTCCAGCGTGGCTGGTAATCGCCCTTCCTATAATTCTATAATGGCAGATTTAGTGCTGAGTAATTATACATTATAGAGGGTAGCAACTGCCTGTGGAAGGAAAGGGCCTGATCCAAGCCCTCTAAAATCACGGCTATTTTTTTCCGAATGCCGCATTTTCCGAATCTTAAATAAACAGAGAGCTGATCCAAAGCGCAGCAGCGGCAGGGCTCTGCGCCGTGCCGGTGTTCATCCGAGGTGCAAGGACTGAAGCTCTCCCTCTGTATTTTATTGCATCGTGCTCAGGTGAAGGTAAACGGGTTCAATTTAGGTGGAAAACTCGCTGAAGAAAACCGCTAACCTGTATTCCCTGCGCTGCTCTCCGCGTGCGGGTCAAATTTGTGATGGCGAATACGGGATTCGGTACAGAATTTGCATTTTTGCTGAATAAATCATTTGCAGCCAAAAGCATTCCCACGTCCGTGCTGTTCGCGGTGGGCGACAGCAAAGCCGAGGCCACTAAAGCAGATTTACCAACAACCTAGGAAATTCCACGGGGCTAATAAACCCCCTCTCTTCCTAATGAATTATTTCATCACTCCGCTGTCTACCGGTTTCTCGTTGCACTTCACAGCAACCGAGCGATTTAATCTGTGCTTTCCTCCAGCAGAGCCCCTGATCTTTCGACTCCTCTGTAGTGCCTTTATACAACCCAGTTTGCTCTGCTGAAGCCCTGGCGTGAAAATACCTGCGGCAAGACGGGGTCTCGGGGCTGGGGAGGGAGGGAGGGGGAGCCTCGGGCTGTGAACCCCCGGGCTGTAACGCCGCTCCGCAGGAACTTTTTGCTGAGGGTTTTTAGCCTCTGGCTCGGCAGCTGCCCGTCTCCCGCAGCACTTCGGGGAGCGTAACGGGGGGGACGCGGTGAGCGCTGCCGGCACATCGGTCTCTTGACTCGGTCGGTTATTGAAAACCAGGGAATGCCTTTAAGTGCCTTGAGATTTCTCAATTCTGGCTGGGAAAACATTAAAAGACAAATGCTTTAATCTTGCTGTATAGCCCCAAGTTTAGAGCTTAAAGCTGAAAGCTTGCAGTTCCAGTTCCTGCTCTTTTTGCAGAGATTTCTGACAGGACGTAATGTAGCTCACAGGGGCATTAATCCCCTCCACAGCCTCTCTAGCAGCGACACCTCCCCATACCACCCAGGCTCGGCGGTCCCGGGGCTTGCGGCAGGCAGAGATAAGGCAGCCCTGGCTCCCCCGAGCAAGCGGAGCCCCTAATTGCTCGCATTTATTGCCGTAGGAAATTTGGGAGAGGGCCTAGCCCAGGTTTTTCCTGGTGTTTCGCCGCGAGACGAGGCCCACCGATTTCAGCGGCCGCAGGATCAGCCCCGCATTTCACCGTCAAATCCAAAGGAGCTTCCACGCCTGGGGAAGGAGATTTAGGAATCCAGATTTATGCCGCCTGCAATTAACTGCAAGATTTGGCCCTAAAAATCCTCCCGATGTAAACAGCGGGGCTGCAGGTCAGCACCAAGCACACAGCCCGGGATTAACGGCAGCTCACTACCGCAGCAATTATCTTCTGGCAAAGCCAAAAACCTCCCTTGTTAAGCGACTGCGAGGCTCTCAGTTCGCTCCCTCGCACCTGTAAAATGCCAGATAAGACCACCAAACCTGAGGACATTTTTTTCTAGAGTTTCACTGCAAGAGCCACTTAGCAAGCAGCATGTTCTTGGTGTTATTTGGAAAACAAATCCTAGCAGGCTCTGAAGAAGCGTCAAGACCGAGCGGAGCGGCTGGACCCGATGTTTACCGGGAGAGTTAACAAGCCTGGCAATAAAACCCTGGGTAACGATGGCGCGGAAGAGTTACATTGGCTTTGGAATTTACTTTTATAAAAGCACAAAAATTTATGTAGAAACAAGATCTATAACCACCTACATAAAAGTGAGGGGGTTTTGTGCCTTTGAGGATGATGGACTACGTTCCACGCTGCTACTGCGGGAGGGATCGGGCATTAGGGCTGTGGGCTCAGGGCTCAGCGAGTAATTCAATATCAGTTATTTCATAAGCTTTGTCTTTGGTGAGCATAAAATACGATTTTCTTGAATCAATTTATTATATGACTTTTTTTTTTTATGCCAATCTCCCCCTGACAGACTTATTCGGAGCATTTACTGTTGGAAATTCAAGCTGTTTTGGCTTCTTTGTGTAAATATGATTTCAGAAATTATTTTCTTTGCTTTTTTTTTTTCCCCAGAGTGTTTGCATACAATTCCGTCTTTCCACGACTTTGTCACTCAGAAAGGGGGCGAAGGTCCGGGAGAGGTAAGTTCACAAGTGAACTTCTTGTAAACCTGAAATAGAGATGAAGGAGGAATGTTTGTGTGGAGTTTGCCCAACTTCACAGCAAACACCCAGCTTAATCCTCAGCCCCTTCACAGAGGGATGAGACGTTTTCCCCAAATACCCCTCCCCACATCTCACCCTGCCTCGTGCCACAGTTTAACAACAGCTCGGATATTACCACCCTCGCCAGGCAAAATTCCCCTTCGCAGAGATACAAGATTTAGCCGGGTAAACCTTGAAATACTGAGGATAAGAGTTCTCTTCTTCAAAACCAGAACAAAAAGTGCAATTAGTGATGCTGGGTAAAACTCCAAATTAACTTAAATCAGGGCAGGATTGGGAGGGAATACGGGAATTTACTTATCACCCTAAGCAAAAGCCCGGTTTTCCTGAAAAGACCAGTCACAGGAACAAATGGGATCAATTTTAATTTTTCTAACCCCTCCCATCTCGCTGGGGTTTCCAGCTCGGATGGAGGAGCGGAGCGGGGAGGTCGCTGCTCCCTGCCGCCTCTCGGCATCGGCCTGGCCCTGGACCCGCAGGAGAGCCGCTGCTCTCCGGCCGGGCAGACCGTGGCTTTGCAAAACCCCCCTTTTATTTATTTTTTTTTTCTTTTTTCGCTCCTCACGCTTTTTCCCCAAGCATCCGATGCTGCAGCGGCGTTTCCCACCAGCCGCCCGTCCTTCCTTGCGAGCAAGGAACTGCACGTCTGCGTGGGCGTGCTGGTTAAATCCGTGGCGTAACGCTCGGACAGATCAGCGCGTCTATGTGAGACAGACCGGCGCAATATTCTTGTTACTATAGGAGCAAAATCCATGTAAATATTTAGGCAGATTCCTTGCAATTGCAAGGGGCAGCTCCGAAAAGACGCGGTGCCCTGAGCCGGGACACGCTTTAACACACGTGGAAACCTCAGGCAGGTGAGCAGCCCCCCCCCGGGTTTGACACGGGTCGTGAGAGTGCCAGGATGTGCAAGGTTAAACGTGTCCCGAAGTGTCGGCGGGACGGATGGCTGCCTGCTTAGGGGAATAATCCCGCCAAAGCCCCATAATAAATGTTTGCAGGATCAGGCCTGGAATGATTTGGGAGAAAGTGTCCCTGGTTTCTTCTGTTTCTTTTTGGTCTCTGAGTGACCGATGATGTGCAAGAGTCAGCCCCGGAAGCTCCCGCGCACTACGGGCAGACAACGGCCTTAAAATCATCAGGGCCGGGGTTTAGCGGTGGGATGGCAGGGTTAGGTTAAAGGTTGGACTCGATGACCTTAAAGGTCTTTTCCAACCAAAGTGATTCTCTGATTCTCTGATTCTCTGATTCTATCCCTTGCCTACAGATATCTGGGCTTTGCCTTTTCTGCAAGACCTGACTTCACGTTTATGATGGTTGGAAGGAAGCGGTCGGAGGGCTGGAAGAGCCCTTCCCTTAACTCTACTGTGCAAGGAAAGGAGGTTTTGGAACAACTGTTTAACTCTTGAACTCTTATTAGGCAGAAGAGGACATTTTCGGCCAGGAAAAACGCAACAAAACAACAATCCTAAAGCTGCATCAGTTATAAAAGAAGCCCACAATGCCGGTGGGAGGGGGCTGCTCCAGTGGATAATGATGCCAAAGCAACGTCTGAGCAGTTTTAAAGAGAATTTAAATGGCTTTTTCTTGCCTGTCTCTATTTTTTAACTGGAGATAAATTGGTTTAAGTCATTTAGAGCCCAGGGCTTCTCATCTGCCAGGAGCAGACGGAGTGGCCAGTTATCTCTGTTTATTCATTGTTCTGGGGAAAAGTAACAAATATTGGCGACCCACCAATAACTGCTTGAGAAAACCAGGGGTGCGCTGCGGATTTTGGCTATGCCGCTAGTCCTTGTGTAAGCAAAATGGGCTGTTTCTAAAACACTGCGCTCATCGGAACCCAGCCTACAGATGGTATTTGTACAAATCAAGCAAATTCTGCCCTCTGCGACATCCGCACAAAGGCCACTGCCAAATTTGCAGCCAGACACTGCAGATTTATCCCACTTGGGAAGTGTGTGTGGAGGTGGACGTTTTGGTCACCGGAGAGGCTCACCAGTATGGGTAGGGATCCTGATTTTTCCCCTCTGAAGTTTCCCTTTAGGGAATGTATAGGAAACCCTATAAATCCTCCAGCAGCACATGCCATCGCCGAGCACGCAGCTCCAAAACCCTTCGCAAATCCCTCCAGCCCTCCCTGCCATGCACTCCCCCACCTATGGTCCCCCCTTTCTCATGGGAAGGGGATTCCCACAGGGGATGGGGGTCCTCAGGGTTTCCTATGGGCTGCAACCGGTACGATATCTGGCACCCGCATCAAGCGTTGCAACGGTGGCCGGCGCACTGGCATGGCCCAGCGCTCCCCACGGCCAGCTTCAGGGACAAAACCCACAACGGGGCACTGTGTTTAGCACTGTGCGCTGTGGGAAATGGAGAGGAGACAAATGGACTTTATTTTACAACATAAAGAATGTTACACCCTTTGGTAATATGTAACTAATAACTTAAATCCACTAAAAAGCTGCGTTCTCTCCTACGCCGCTCCTGAACGGAGCCAAAGCTGTAAAAATTCATGAAGGAGTCAGTAGCAGGCTGGCTGGGGTTACAAAATCTACAAAAACTGCTAGAAGTCACAGTTTCTCCCTGGAAGTCATGGCCATAACGAATATACCACACAGCTTGCTTCCTAATCCATTCCCAGGAGGCTGCATTGTGTGAGCCTGAGCGGATCTTAGCGTCCAGCAGGGGGGGGAGGCGGCAAGGGGCAGAGGGGCGGGCGCGGGGACCTGACGGATGCAGGGTCCCACCAGGCGTGAGCTGCCGGGGTGGGAGGGGACCCCACGATGTCCCCAACACCCTTAGACCTGGGTTTGCCCCACGGTGGATGACGCAGAGCTGGAAGTTGACTGATCGCACTGGAAAACAAAAGCTGTGCCTGGAAGAAAAGGGCTCCTTTTCATCGCTGTTCTCCACGTCAGGCAAAAATTAATGACTAAATGCACCTTTCTGTGATGTTGTCCATCATGCAAATACTGGTGGGCAGGAGTCAATATGAACATTAAACACACCTGACACAGGTGGCTCTTGCCTTTCAATGCTAAATGGCCACTGGCCAACAATTCACGGCGCAGCATAAAGGAATCCTTGTGGCGAGCAGCCTTCCCTCTGTTTATATTTGTTATTCCAGAATGAAGCTATTCATCGGGGCTGAGATGAAACTGCCCAGGTGAATAACTTCCTGAAAGCCAGGGCTCCTGCAGGAGTGCGACCAAAATCAACTGCAGAATGAATGTGGTGTGTGAGGTTGAAGCTCAGGGAGAAAGCGCGGGAGTTAGGCGGGCGGCGGAGGGCAGGATGCAGCCGGCAGGAGATGCCCCGTTGTCCCCGCGCCCCCATCGTGGTCTCAGTCCCAGGCTCAATCACTGCCGGGGGATTTTCATCTCGCCAGTGGGTCTTCTCCTTGTCCTCTGGGCCGTGTCCTTCTGCCAATGGACCAACAGGACACAGGCACGGATGGAAAAAAAAAAATAAATCAGCGAATGATTATGTTTCCTGATTTTAGCAGTCAGTCTGTGGGGTCTTCCAAAAACAGCAATCTGAAATGAAATTCAGGCCGTTCTCAGAAGGGTTTCGATGGCATGGCTTTCTTCCTATTAAGCAGTTGCGGCTTATCTCCAGGAAAACAGACATAACCCCCCTCGGTTGTACTTCGTGCTCCTGCAATTTCAGTGCAAGCCTGTGCGTAATTTTTTTCTTTTCGATGAAGCATATCCTATTCTAGTATAATTGAATAAAAATAAAAAATAGATTGCATGGTATCCAAAAAAGATACGCAGACTCAAAAGGGGAATTTGTAGGCAGTTTGGGAAGTTTTCTTTCGGCTTATGCTTAGAGAAATCTTTACACGCTATCAGATTTGGGATTAATTTATCACCAAGCCCAGGAACTGTTCCCAATCGGAATTAGCCACACTAATGTCTGGAGCTGACAAGCACAGCTGCAGCAAGCTCCCTCATGTTTATTATTGTAGTTTTTCTTGTCTTTTAGCAGTTTGCACACTAATGGAAGGGCAGGAGCTAAAAGTGCTCATCTTCGCTCTACCATTGCCATGAGCTCATGACGACCGTAAAGCACCTGAAGGGCCGGGTTTTAAGCTCCTGCTGGGGTCAGTAGCAGGCACAGAAAATATCTGCAGGGTCCGAAGCCTTTTCTGACTGTTCTTTTAGAAAATCTCTGAAAGTCAAGTACAGAAGATTTCATTCAGCCTCACCTTTCTTTGTTGCTCGATCCCTGTTTTAAAACCTGCTTTGATAAATACTTGTCTGCAGCAAAGGACTGGAGATAGAAGCCTTTGCTGAATGGGGAACACAAGCAGAAAGAAAAAAGAAGGAAACTTGAATTTAGCCAGTGTATATATATATATGTGTGTGTGTGTATATATATAATTTCAAATATCATGAGTAGTAGCGAAAGTGTATCAGCGGAGGCAGCTGGCAGAGATGGGGTATTATGGCACCAAACAACGTTTTATTTTCTTTGGTGTTTGTGCAGGATGGAAGTCATTCTGCCTCTGAAAAGGAAAGGTACTGACAGCATGAACATCTTATTTATTCAATAAGAAATTGTCATAGATCAAACCGACAGGTTATCAGTTGGTATGTATTAAAACTTCCATGCAACACGTATGGTCAGATCAGACCTCAGGAGTTTCACAGGGGCCCTACCTTGGCTGTGGGCAAGTCTCTGCACTAGGACCCATGGCCACATTAGCTCCTTAGGGCTTTGCTGTGGCTTCAGGCCTGCGCACCCATTTTTTTTCCCATAAAAACACGGGAGCAGGGCAAGCAAGCAGGGCTGACATCTGTCTCACCTGCCGCAGAGTTGGGAGACAGCCAGGACATGCATCTGGACCCGGGACTTGGAAGCAATTCCAGGTCCTGTGTTTTAGGCATCATAATAGGTCGGTAATGTATTTCTATCCTCAAGTTCATTTTGAGCATCACGTGTATGCTAGTTCGGCTGGCGCACGTCCAGATTATCTATCCACTTCTACAAGAAAACAGCCCGAGGCAGACCAGCCAAAGAACAGGCAGTGCGGGTGACTGCCAGATGTCCTGCTCCTCGCCAGGTCCTCGTTTGGCTGGCAGCCCTCCTCGTCCAGACCCCAGCCGCAGCGCCTGCCCGCGCCCCACCGCCCTTCCTGGCCCCGTCCCTCGCAGGGTTTGGGGGAGTCGCAGAAGGGCAGGAGCAGTGGGGAGGGTTGGAGCAGAAGAGGGGAATGGATTGCAGAGGGGCAGAAGAGGAGGAGGAGGAATGGGGACTTCTCCCGGTGCTTGCAGCCTCTGGGTGCCCATCGTGACCCCGGGGTATTTACCCTGTCCTACCTGTCTCCACCTCTCCTGGAGGAAGGAGCTGTGCTGGCTGTCCAGCTTGGAAACTCTGCTGCTCCCCCAGGTGGGAAAAACCAGAATTAACTCAGGAGCAGCCGCCCGAGGTAAGGCGCTTGCCCAGCAAGCCAAGAGCGGAGGAACCGCTTCCCCACCGGCTCCTTCTGACAAATCCATCTCACAAGGCTGGGCGTATGTCTGTGTGTGAACCGCTGATTCGGACCCATGCTAAATCTGCTCACCATTTCCCATCAGGTATAACTACAGATTCCCCTCACTGCCCCCAGTTATCACCCGTGGGGATTAGGATGCTCCAAGGATATTGTTAATGAGCTTACGGAGCCCTTCACCAGCAGCTCACCGGCAGTCCAGCTCAGCAAATCTTAGGGGTTGTTTATTTGTATTTACAATTACAGAAGAAGGACTGGGGGAAGGTATGGGTTCAAACAGGGTACCGGCTGGGAGGGGAGCAGACTTCAAAATTTCTTTTGGTTGATATTTCTGCAGGAAAGCTGTGAGGGAAGAGGCATGAAGTACTCTGGCAGAGCAAGGAGAAGGAAAATAACTAAATGAGACCACTCGTTAGGGCGATGGGGGGGAAAATGAATTGCCTGATCACCTTTACTTCTTTTCTCCCACCCTTCACTATTCCACTTGGTCTCTGAGGGGTCATCGCGAATATATCGGTAAGGACATGTGGACACAGATATGCGGGTTCTCAGCCCCCCGGGCGGCTGCGGCATTTGGGCCGCTGTTCTGCGCTCAGGCAGGCGAGCCTGCTGTGCCCGCGGGGGCCTGGCTTTGGTTGCTTTGGCTTTTCTTGCTTTTCAGAACCGAAAGCAAAGAACAAGCAGATGAGCAGATGAGCCGGGGGCTTGGGTTCCTGCCTTCCTGCCGACCAGCATCACTAAGCCATGGAGTGAACTTGCACAGCATCGCTCTGGCTTTGCCAGTAACGAGGGAACAACTTGGGCTGCGCTTTGGAGGCCAAGCCGTTGGGATGGCACACGGTGCTGAGATGGGAGCTGGGGCACACGGGGAAGGGGTGACCCCCATGTCTCTGAGTTACGCTGCCCGGGAGGAGATGGTATCGTGCCAATTAGAGCAAAGTCCCGGGGCTGTGTTGCTGCACAGACAGCAGAGGAAGGCTGCGTCCCTTCCCGTTGCCTTCACCGCTGTGCTGCTTTCCCGTAGTTATTTTCATTTTAGGTGTATGCCAAGTTTAAGGCTTCAAGGATTTTTCTGCAGTGACCTCTAAATCCCTTCACTGGTCAATATGATGCATCACCATTCAGTATAATATCCTTCTGTCTGGTTTGCTGGCCCCAGACTTATTATTTTATGTTTCTGTACATTAAACTGCATTTTCCATTCACTGGCCCAGGCAACCAGTGGATTCAAATCCCTTGTTCCTCGTTATTTGTTCCCTCTCCAATTTTGTGCCCTCCGCAAACTTCGACAGTTGCGGAGGTATTTTCATTCAAGTCATTCGCAGGTATTACAAATGAGGGAAGTCCCTTGGTGTTCTCATTTGTTGAGCCTTTACAGTGCAGGATTACCTTTTCGAAGGAGGATGCGGGGGTTTAGCAGCGTGACTAGTGGATATTAATAGATACCTCTTGGTACGGATCCTCTGAAAGACGCTGCTGCTGTCACGGCGGCTTTCGTACCTTTGCAGAGATGAAGGCTGTAAATCAGAGCAAGGGCTCATGGCTTTTGCTAAAATTGCTCTGGAGTGTAAGGTCTGTGAAAAACGGAGAAGGAAAAAGAGAGATAGAGTAGGGCATTGGGAATAGCAGCTGATTAGGGAGTGGGAGCCTTCATGGGAAAACAGGAATTTGAGGCACCTGCACTAATGCTCTGAGGTGCGAAGGGGAACTTGGATGTGACATACGGACAAGACTGCAAAGGAAATATTTTCCCTCATCGATGCATTTATTTGACCCTGCTGTGTGCATCGCCATCACTATCAGCCTGCAGCCCTGCTACCTGCCTTTGGTCCTCGCTGCAGCTGAAAAAACTTGAGTTGTAAACCCAAAAGGTACAAAACTACCCAGAGCCCTGAGCCCAGTGTCCTGACCCCAGCCCAGTGCCACCGTGGGAGCGAGCCACGGCACGGTCTGCCAGCCTGGCCACCGGACTGCAGGGACAGGGCAAACTAGGCTCAAGCCCAGATTCCTTATGGATATTTACAGCCACCTCGGCACCACGAGAGGAAACAAAAATGTCTCCCCATCAACCGTGCAGGTTTTATTAAACATGTGTTTTGGTTCGAAGCCAAACTGCGCTCGGTTTTATCACTGTTTATTCCTGTCCTTCACAGCCTTTATCAGTTATCCACATCAGACCTGAGAGCACTGCGAGGGCTGACTCACACAAACAGTACTTTTATCTGCAGTCAAATCTATAATCAGGCAACAAAACCCCCTCATCTCGCTTCTATTTAGAGTCCCAGCTCAGGCTCTTAAAGAAAAAGGGACTTCACAAAGGAATTTCAGTAATTATCCTCTCCTCTCCGTCCCCCCAGATGTTGTTTTGTACGATATAGGTACCTGTGGATACTTGAAAAGAGCGGTCAGAGCTGCCGTCCCTTTAATGGAAGACTTTTAGGAAAGTGAACTTTAACTTTTAAACTTCCCTATGAAAAACAGATCCATGTTAAGTTTGATACCATTTGCCTCAGGATGATCTCAGCTCTTAAAATATGATGGTTTTAGTCGGATTAAGAGCCTATATTGTTGCTGAAGAGAAAGAAGGGTGCCTCTTTAATTGCAGCTCAAATCTACCTAACAATTGCCACATGTTGAGCAAGATTTAAGAGTTATTAAATATGAAAGCCACTATTGCTCCTCCACCATGAGCAGCCTTTGTTTTTTAAACCTGGAAAGCACTAAGTAAAAGGGGGAGTAAAATATAAAGAACAACCCCCAGAAAACCCGACTGAAAACCTGAGATCTGAAGAGGTATGTTTGTTTTCTGTGAAGGCTGAAGTTCCCGCAATGCATTTCTCTCTGCAGCAGCATCTGCTGCATTAACCGAGACAAACTTCTGGCAGGTCTGGTAATCTTACGGCTAGGAAAACTCAGTACAAATTCGCAACACTCCTTGGTTTGCTGCCGTCTGTTATCGGAGGTTATTTACAAGCAATGGGCTGGCAGCTCGACCAGAGCCGTGCTAAGTGAAGTCTCCCTCTGACTCCGGCGTTGGGTGTAGCAGCCGAGGCTGGCGAGCTGTACGCTGGGCTCGGCTCAGGGCCGAAGGGCTCCCGTGCAGCCCGGCAGCCTGGCACAGCCCAGCAAAGTCACCAAGGGCCCCTGCCTGTGAAATTGTCTTTAAACCTCTCCTGCTCTTTGGCATCTCAGAAAAAAAATCCCCAAATTTGGGGGTTTTTTGGGGTTTTTTCCCCTGTATTTTTATGATGAAGGAGCAGCCTGAAAATTAAATTATTACTATCATAGCGTTTTGACTTTCCATGGTAACTCTGTGTGGCTGAGGAGATCTGAAATACCCAGCAACAGGGCTGCCTGCAGTCTACCCGGGGGAGAGAGCCCTCAGGCAACGCCTGCCTGGACCGGCTTGTCCTCCTTAGGGCCAGGAGCCCCTGGTGCCCTGGAGCACGGCAGCGGTACGATGCGAGGAACGGGGGCGCTGCCTGCACTAGGATCGTGTTTGCCATGTTGCTGTTGCGTTCGCTCAGTTCCCTTGATGTCCGTACTGCCCACGTCTTGACTGTCCCCTTCTCTCCCCAGAGCAGGAAAGCCCTGGCAGGGGGGTTACATTAGCTCACCGTTGGTGCCATGGTGCTTGGCTTTGCAAAGCTGGGCTCAGAGCTAAGCCCAGGTACCAACCCCAGGGTAGGCTGAAGCCAGCAGGCAGGGCAGACTCTGCACCCTCTCAGCTGCTGGGGAGGCATTTTGGGCAGATGGGATGCTCAGGGTCCTCATTCTGCCGAAGAGCTTTGGCAGGAATGTGACTGCTTTGGAGAGCTCTCTACTAACTTTGCATCCCTCCGTGCTGCAAGTTACTCTTTGCTGTTTAGGACACTGATCCCCGCGGTGGCTCAGCTGGCTGGATGCCAGAGCCCTGACACTGCTCTGGAAGGATCTTCAAAGTGGAGCACTCGCTCCTTCCCCAGCTGTGCCCAGAACAGCCTGGGTCGTTCAAGGGACTTCTACCAGTTGCTCATCAATGTGGATTTTCCACTGAGTCTGCCACATTCTTTTCTCTTTTCATGTTAGGGATAAACCTCCTGTGGACAGAAGCTCTGCGGGGCCGTGGTGCCTCCCTGGGAATGGCCTGCGTGACTTGAGCTATCAGCTTCGGCCCCAAAGTAACAAGCCAGCATGTCTACGCGACTAACCGAGACCAGAGGATGCGACTGTGTAGGAGGTGAGAGTAGACATAAAATAGGTCAAGGCCATAAGGGGTATTTTCATAAATCATCTGTTATAATTTGTAGAAAGTTAATGTTGGGTCAAATGGAGAGTTACAGCTACCGTATCTGCGGGGGGAAAAAAAAGCAAAAGCTAAACTGTGCTGTTCAGAGGTCAATGTTTAAATTTCTTTTCAGATGTTAGCCCTCCGCTCCCTTTCCATCGTGCTTGATAGTATTCAGAGAGGTGTCCAGCCCCTAGCAATAGGATTTCAGAGTTATGGAAATACAGTTTTCATACAATACATTATTCATTTTTCTAGGTCTCCATTTAGCAATCCTGGCAGCTGAGTAGGATGGTAGAGTTTAGGGCAGGGGCCACTGCAGATCTTTGTAGTCTGGCATGAGAACTCAGCTAAGCCTCTCGGGTTACAAAGGAAAAGCGATTTTCATTTTCCCTCCTGTCCGGCAAAGTAAATCCCAGCTCCCAATTTTCAGCGAAGAAATCGCACTGGTTGGATTTTTCGTGTCTGATCTCAGACACACCCCTGTAAATTTGGAGACTCTTACGGAGCTGGGAACACGGTTCCCTCTTTGGCAAGGTGTGGGAAAGGGGAAAGCAAGTGGCTTTCTACCATGTTTTTAAGCTTCCCTTTCTCCAGGGCTAACAGGCGCCGTTTATTCCTCCCAAGTGTCTTGTACTGGCTCAGCATTGCCCCCTGAGATGTCTGCTGGGGAACACCTCCTGCAGCACATTCTCCAGGCAGTTTCCAACCTGTCCTTGCCATGGCTTGATGTCAGCCTCTTCCCTCTCCTCCAGCTCTCCTGTCACAGCCCTCCCTTCCCGTTTGTGCCAACGATCAGACCAGTTTCTCATGGAGCTGAGTCCCAGCCGAGGGGGTGGAGATTTCAAAGAGGCTCGTAGGGATGCAAACCTTTTCTACAGCCTAAAATTTCCCTGACATATTACAGTTTGTACTTACAAGGCAAAACTACCCCCCTGAGTTCTCACAGTAGGGGGAAGCGTTGTTCAGAGTATGGGATTGTAGTCAGGCCCCCCAGGTTCTGCCTTTGTCCGTTCTGCTTGGATTGTACTTGGATCGTGATGTTGTGGAAATTTCTTTGACCAACTGGACCAACTTTCAGAGGAAAACCAAACCTTTGTCCTCTTATCCATCCCCAGGACAGAGCTAGAAAGCTGGAAGGAAGATTTCTTGACTAATCACCACGGGAAAGGGAACGACTGGGGCATGCAGGGAATAAACCAGCTCTCCTGAACTTTCACTCTTTGGCTCCACCCTTTCCCCCCAACAATAAAACAGATCTTCAGTGCCTGCGCTAACAACAGCACGGACAGGGAATTGGCATTGCTTCTTCTTCTCCTTAATTTTCTTTTTTAGCTTTTTAACTTTTCTTTATTATAAAATTCCAACTTCCAGCTGACCCTTGAATAATTGGGTTTGTTGCAAGGGTTATTTGAGGTCTAAATGAGCCCGATGACATCTGTTTAATTTTAGATGCCTGGAAAATGTTCTAAAATTAATGAAATCCAAATGTATGACCAACTAATAGAACAATTTTATTTATTAAAAAGATGGTTAAAAATAATTCTAAACATTTCAAGAAAACAAAAGAGGTGAATGGGATTTGTCGTTGTTTAAATTGTACTTATTATATTACATTTCAGTGAAATGCCCTCTCGACCTTCCACAGTTTGCTCGATTTCCTCATCAGGCTCCTTCCAGCTAATTTGCTTTGACATAAACAAAAAGAAAAGAACTCAAGAATCAAATGCAGTCGTCCAATATTTGGGGTCTCGGTGCTGATTATAGCCAGATACAAATAAGAATGAGTGGAACTTGCTAAAGGCAGGACCATGTTATTAATTCTTCATGAATATTTGGATGGTCATGGGAAATGTATGAAGCCACACAAATCTCAAATGTGTCACAAAATGTAGCCTGAGTGCTCATTCCTTTTCAAAATGTGTAGCTGAAATGTGTAATTTGCCATCTCCCTCTTGAGCGAGTTGTAGTCCACCTCTCGGAACTGCAGAGTTGTTAGGTGGCTGAAGTGAGCAATGGCAAATCATGAGTGAGGAAAGGTGATTTATCCATTTTATGCACTTGGTTTGCTATGCATATTCTTTTGGAAAGAATGCTTAGCCAGAGGAATTACACAGACATCGCAGACCTAACATTTGTAATATTCTCAGTGCAACTGGTGCTGGGATTCTCTTTGACCATCAGCCCTTGTGTGGCTTAAAGCCCTCCAAAACAAATACAAATTGCAGTTTGTGCGCATGTATATACACACGTGTAATCTATGTCTTCTTATAAGAAATAAAATAAACCAGACCAACATGGGGTTTTATGGTACCTTTGTACACTATGGTTCTTGTAAAGCACGTGATAAATAGCAAACTGGGCAGCACAACTGACTGCAGGTAAACGTGATATCATCAATGAACGAAGTGAGAATTCTCACACACCTCCACCTTTAAAAAGGAAAGGAAACTGAATGCTGTGGATAGAGTCTCCCTCAGCCTAACGGCACATCTCAGGAATATTTAAAATAGGTTGTTGAGGAAAGGTTTTACTGGAGAGAAACAGAACGTCCCCGGGATAGACCGTGCATTTGTGTTTCATTTGCAGCTTCACCAGCAATCACGGTGGCTGTGACCCAGGTGTGGTACCTGGGTGGTACAGTGTAAAGTACCCGAATGCAAGGAACTTTTTAAGATGTCTTCTCCTTCCAGGAGCCCACCTGGACTCCTAGGTCGCTTCTGAAGTTGAATTTCAACTCTACTTTTGGAATACAGAAGTTTGAAGATCTATCACTAGGGCTAGGTGTCTGGAAGCCTCTTAAAAATTATGGGGTGCAGAACTGCTGAGAAAGGGGATCAGTCTAGATAGCCCCTTTTTATTTCTACCCACCCTTTTTCTGACCAATGAAATAGTAAAAATCTTGTTGAAGATAAACTTATTAATGATCCTGAAGAGCCATTTGTGCTGACAGCAAACCTTGCATGGAGGTGACTTGGCTCGTGTATGTAGCTTGCTGTTCTTCTGGTCTGCTCTACAGATTAGTCTTAGGCCCTTCCTGTTTAGAAAACGCCAATGAAGAATCAAGATTGTAAATGTCTTCTGACACCAGCCGTATCTGCAGTTATCATATCTGGGGTCTGCTGTTTGGGGGGGGGCTTTTTTTCTGGTTGGTCTTCACAGTATCTTGCATTGACTTCTCTTGATTCCCTGGTTGCAGTTGCCAGACAAAGGTATTCATGTTACAGGTCTGCTTTTGTACTCTGGCAGCTTACAGCTGTTGATGAAGCTCACCTTGCTTTCTAGGTAAAGGTTGCCCTCAAATGGTAACTAGTTAATGGTAACTAGTTCCCGTCACTTACAAGTCAAAAGCTGTCTAATTTATTCCCAAATTCTCTGAATTCTGTTGTCAGCTACTTTAGCACTTTCTCAAATAGCTGTGGATATTTGAAAAGAACACCCCACCTTGCCTAGAAACTGCTGCCAGTTTTTCATGGAGCTCCAAGATTTCTGAAGGGGTAGGCAGAATCTGCTCTGGTGCCTGTGAAATCTCCCAAGTTCTTGAGAATTGGTGATTGACTGTTAGCAGTAAATTAGGCTAAAGCTGACAAAGACATAAAAGATTGGTGGAATCAGAGTGATCAACATCATTCTGGAAGCCGGTTGTATTTGCCATACTTATATCGGATAACAAAGTAAAACTATTTAACCATAGTTTATTGGACATTTCTCTGTAGTACAGGTGCTGAGCCCCAGATAACTGCGTTCCGTGGCTCAGTGCTTAACCTTATCATTCAGCCATTTTTAGCTCAGTTGACAGAAGGATCACTGGTGTAGCTGTAATTGGAGTTTACAATGTTTGCAAGTATTAGGTGACTTGTAGCTTAATGCCATAACTATAGGGACAATAAATTACATGGTCATTAGAGGGCTTTAGCTATTCATATAGTATTAAGCGTAAGAAGGACAGTCACATTTCTCTAATAACACATAAAATGTATATTCCAATTAAAACCATAATAGGATAGACTTGGCATTATGTTACAGCCTCTCATGAATTTCGCTGCTTAGAAATTATTACCGTTAAAATCATGGTTTCAAAGACTTGCACACAGGGATAATAAATTCTCACAGGCAGGTTTAGGCAGAAGCATTGTGCCCCCATGGAGGAAGGCTGTGTTTTAAAGCTGTGAAAATTCAGCTGGTGAGCAAAGGTTTGAGGGGTTGGGTTTCTTGCTTTCCTGTCTGTTCTCCACATTTGGCTGGCTCCCCAAACCAAGTGAGGCTTAATTAAAAGCAATTGAGTAAACAAAAAGCAGTCAAAAATTACATTTAGAGGCTTTTATCTTCTTCTGGAAGAAGCTCTGCCCCTGGATGTTACTGTGGGGTTTGCTGTGTTCTTGGGAGGCTTATCTGAAGGGACGTCGAAAGCGTCTTATTTTCAAATCCCAATCTGTTTTCTGTCCTTGATATGTGCAGGGTTTCCCTTCCCAAAAGGCAGGCCCACAGAGGGTCATCAGAGGTAGGTTGTGTCTAAGGAACAGTTTAATGCAATATATTCAGTGTTCAAATCAAAATTTTTACCTCTCTCTTCACTCACCATCGATGTCCCCAAGGACAGCACACAGCTGCTATGTGTGTGCATTCAGCCATCAGAGCCCGGTATGTTCATTATCCCAGGGGTACGTTTCATTTACGTTTGAAGATGTTGAGTCCTATGAAACTCAAGCATCTGTCTCACTGCAAAGCAACAAGAATGTGCTTGTGTGACCTTCCAGAAGAAGGCCGCTGGCCAGAATGGGATCCCCTTTCTTTATTTGAGATTAGGCCTCCTTGTTTGTTCACCAGTCACTTCATCCTTGTAAAGCTGTAAGAGATACGGAGCTGTTTGGAGGACAAACTGAACTGTGCTTCCTTGGTCAGTTCTTCACCCCTCTCCCCCTGCCCATCCTGCAATAACCTCCTTAAGTCTCGGTTGTTAAAATGGTTATAAACTTGCTTTGGGAGATTACGGGTTTGCATCACAGTTACACAAAGATTATTTGAAGTGTGGTTAACATGGACTAGGAGTTATCTCCCAAAGCTGTTTCACAACAAGCAGAGCTACTAAAGACTTCGTTCCAGATTGTTAGGAGATTAGAAAGGAAAGTTAAATGGGTCCCGGGGCAGGGGGAGGAATTAAACACCTTTTAGAAAACAAGAATGTTTCTTGAAACACAGTTGCAAGAATGGTTAAGAGATAAATTGACTGTTTTTCCTCAGGAATTTTCAGCACCAGGCAGACTACAACAACAAATAAGCAAGGCTGAAGCCGCTGCCAAGATGAAGAGACTACCAGAGCCCTGTATTGGATTGGAAACTGCTCCTTTCCCTAGAGCTGTAGCAGACCACAAAACTTGATGATGCAAAGGACAAAGTTGTCTGTGTCGGCAACACAAGAATCACTCTGCAGTTCCTTTCCTAGTGCTGCTGTATTCCCATCCTTTTTCTCCAGGGTGTGTTCTGTTTCTCAAAATAGACCATATGGTGGGTTTGTTGCACCCTCCTCCTATCCACAGTCTCCTGTGGGATCCTCCAACAGCAAACCCACCCACTGGGAGCTGGGGAGGCCAACTCAGCTTCTGGTCTTCTTAGCCTGGGCCATGCAGCATTCCTAAGCTCTCGTGTGCAGGGAAGATGAGGGCTTTGCTCCCTCTTACTCCCTGAACTCAGGGGATTCATATCCTAGCAGCTCTGGCTTTGATGTCCAACTTGCTGACACTGAGAACTTATCTGCTTCCTTTGAGAATGGAGACACACGGGGTGACTGTGCCTCAAATCTCTGCAAGCACCATCCCGTGCTGTAAAAATGATCCTTCTTGCACTGTTGAGGGCTTGGATGGGCAATGTAGACTGGATAATGGCAATCAGCTGTGAATTACATCCCCCTGACACATGCCTCCATAATGGACACCCCCCTCCCTGGTACTTTAGGAGTTGAAGTGCAATCTGCCCTGCTCTTCTGTACAACAGTTTCTGGTATATAATAAAAATAAACAAAGAATAGTCTCCAGTGCACAGGCCAAAGATCTTATAGTTGCTGTAGGAAACATACACAAGTATCTTCCAATGGAAACAGTGCAATGTCTTCTTGCATGTCCAGGAATTTTTCATTCTGTCATAACACTGTAGTCTCTCCACTCCTCTTCATAAGCCCTTCATCCCTCTTTGCTAATGGTTTACAATATAGAACAATTTAACTGTATATATTGATGTAAATCATGTCACCTTCTCTGTGAATTATATAAAATATTTCATACTGAAGAACTCAGGGAAGGGTTTTTAAGGCTGCAATCCATCTTCTCTTTTCCATTACCCTGGGAAAGAATAAAAGCCAGATACAAATTTGACTCTTTCCTTTGGAAAGGAAAAAAATGTAGTTATTTAATATCTGAAAGCAGTAGTTCCGCTATATTAATGAACTGGACTGTACAAGCTCTGAGGAGGCTGTTTTTGTCCAGACCCTCTCCACCAAAATCAGTGGAACTACAGACAGCAGACAGCACGGTTTATACTTGTTTGTAAAGTGCCAGCTAGTCAATAATACTGAAATAATTGCAGATAAAACCAGCTCCTTATCAATTTTTTAACTTCCTACCCAGTCTGAAAATAATTTTCCTATCAAGTCTAATCTATTGGTGCCTGTACACTTGGAAATTGCTGTTGGGTGGTTTGATGGGGAACTGCCCCTTGCCCCAGCCACCTGTGTATTAAAACGGACATTTGGGAGGTTGTCCCAGGCCACATTTCATTCCTTGCCCCAGGCTAGCTGAGCTGTACTACAAGCACAAGAAAAGGTGGCATGTCCAAGACTGCAACTTGTCACTGGGCACAGCTCCGCTGCCCTTGGGGCAGCCATACAGAATGGTACCACCTTTCAGTGCTGTAACCAGCACCCACAAATTCACCCAGGAAGAGAAGGGGGGGGGGGTATGGGTTGTAGAAGCTGCATTACCTTGGGAGTGGGGAGTCCTGTCCTGTTCTCACCCCCTGCTCACCAGTCTGGACTGGTACCAGGGATGGGCAAGCACTTCCCTCGACCAGCCACCACCATGGCTATAACCAGGAATGACTCTGCAGGTTCCCCAGGCAGAGCAGAAACAATTTTGGTAATCTTTACACCCTTGTAGTTATTTGGAAAGCTTCCAGACTTCTTTTAAAGGAGTCGTATTTTATTCGACTTGTGTTTTCTCAGCCTCCGGTTGCCAACGCTAGCCCACAGGGCTGGCTGATTTGCACGTAAGGTCTGCTATTGAAATACAGGCACTTAAGCAAGTATTGGGCATTTAAATGGTCCAATTTAAGTATATGAAATAAGACTTTCATACATTTTTTCTCAACCTCACCACCCAAAAGTGAGATTTAGATATCCATTTAGGTGGCCACATCTGAGAAACTGGCACTCAAAACATATACAAGCTCATTAAGTATGCAATTATGGTCACCTAATTGTGGTATTCCACACAGGGGCAATTGCTTGGATTTCCTGTGGGGAAAAATGAGCATACGTCCGCTAGGAACAGGAGAACATTCAGACTGTGTGCAGCTGTACTTGTACGCACCAAATGCATGGAAAACCCTTGATGTGGGGCGTCTGTGTTAAAAGTGGGAAAGGACAGCCCCAGAAACTCAGGTATTAGGAGTTAACATTATAATAGCACAACTTTTGAAATCCCTCCTTGTACTGTCACTTTAAATGTTTTATTGATTAAGGCCTAGATTACTTAACCTAAACCCCTATATTTATATTTAGCCAAGGTAAGTTATGAGTCACGAGTAATCCTTTTGATCCAGAGGTTGCCATGGGTCACCAGAGAAATGAGTTGTTATAATATCCTAGCAAACTAGCTGTGTGTACAGAAGAATAAATTAAATAAACTCTCCTTTAGAAAGTCTCAGTGATTCCCTACTCTGTTTCTGTTTAACCAGAAAATGTTGTGTTTGTTTTCTTTCCTCCTCCCATCTAAAACCGAAATATATTTGTGATGACAGATACAAATATAGCCGCTGATGTTTGTAGCCAGCTGAATTGTCTTTCCACTAAGGGTGTCAGCACTTCAGTCCGGAGCCTTGGCTGCTCCAGCTGAGAACCGAAGTCTTTAAAAACGCATGTGAATAAATTTGATGCAGGTGACTTATCTGCCTTCAACTCCAAGTTGAAGTGGCATTACCCAGGTGTGGTCACATCTGTCCCATCAGGTCTGCTCTTTACTACTACTGATCAGCCCAACAAAGCTGATCTTCATGATCTTCAGAACCTGCGAAGCATGTGAAGTACGAGCACTGGTCCAAGTATTCCCCTGCGTATGCCATCCAAGTCTAGCTGCAATGCAGTAAGTTATTCCAGTTCTCAGGCAGGCCAAGCCTGCAGACCCTAATGAGAATAGGAATTTTTTTTTTCTTCTTCCTTTTTGTAGTCTTGGACCCTGTTATATGTGGTGGTGAGTACCCACATCCCCCCTTCAAATCCTGCAGGCTTGTTTTTGCATTAGCAACTCTGCCTCCCAGGGACCATGGATATTATGGATGCAGTCGTGGACTCAAAGAGTGCCCTCAAGGACCGTGCTGAGTGTGAGATGCCTCTGCACACCCACTCCCTGCCCATACAGCTGGACCACGCACGCACAGCAGCGTGAGAGGACTGAGGTCTCTGCCTGCTCTGGGGAAGCACGCAGAGTTACTCCATAGCCTTGCACGAAGCTGTGCTTGCAAGTTCTCTCTTTGGACGCACAGGAAATTTTGTCTAAAACTGGCCTGCTGGCAGACCTCGAGATTTAGTGCAGGCATAACCCAAGCCATGGGTCTGAATTCGCTTTGAACTGAAATTGGTATCATAAACTAGCAGAACCTTTTGCTTTGTCTGCTTTCTTTGGTGTGGTTTATTTTTAAAATGCATGCACATTTCCCAGAAGCATCTTGAAAATTTGTTTTTAGCATGGAATTAGAATGTTTCCTGGCTTTTTTGAGTGTCTTGGTGTAAGCTTATGTCCTAGATCAAGTTAGAGTTAGCAGTTGCATACCAAAACCGTGTAGGAGAGATTGAAAGAGATGTGACTTCCCATCGGAATCAGGTAGAGCTTGCCCATAGGAAGCTGGATGACCAGAGACGCAGGAGACTGTCCATTGAGTTCTTTTGACATAGTCTAGTAACCTACTGGGCAGCACACTGAGATTTGCTGGGCTTGCTCAAAATAAGAGATTCCTCTTAGTCACCAGAAAACAGACGATGGGTCCCAGCTGTTCAACATTCGTGGATTACTAAGGAAAGCAAATAGAGGGAACAACTTTTAAGGACCTAAACAAAAAATGTCTGGTCTGGTTTAGGTTCCTAACTTGCTAAGTGGGTGATTGTCTGTTCGTATCCAAATAAGTGTGGGAGCCCTGGGGATGTAAAATCATTAAAACTCTCTGTGAGCTGGGACTACAGATCACACGCAAGTGTGGCAGCTGGCTGTATATTACTCCAACCTCTGAGTCTTCTCTTAACAAGCACTCCAATTCTGTAGCAGAAAAAAGCAGGTTCAGGAAAGAATCTTCATCCTGATAACCGAGGAGACTGGGAGGAACATTAATCTCAGGGCTCTGAAGTACTTGATTGTCAAAACTTCCATTTTTTACTTATTTGCTGTTCCATCCATACCGATATGTGGTTGTGTGATTTACTGAGCTTAGTTGCACTTGATCTTTAAGTGTAACTCAGTGGAAGATTTGACTTCAGGAGATTTCCCATTTCACAAGTGGTCTGTTTCTGAAACAAGAGGATGACAAACAAAGCGGTACTTTACTACCCCAGTTCAACAAATGGTTCCATATTGATAGACTCCGGTATCCAGTGATGGAAGGCCCATTTGCTGCTGCTTCTTTCCATACGCCACCAGTGTTTTCTTGTTCAGTCCGCAGGAATCTGGATATCCATTTTAACCACCAGTAAAGTTAGTCTGGTAAAAGTGTCCTCTACTTTTCACCTTCATGTATAGCTGAGGAGCCACTCTTTCAACAACTACTTCTTTCTTTTGCCTGATCTTCTTTCTCCATGTTTGGTGCTCAGTTATTGAGTATAAGATCAAAATGCAGGGGAAGGGATCAACAGATCTGACCTGCAACCCACAAAAGCTCCCACTTACATACTTCAGTGAAAACTCTAGCCCAAAGCTGAATTCCTCTATTGCAATGTTCAGTTTTACAGGTTAATAGTTTGTCGTTTGCTTGAACACACAGGAACTCATTGGCAATTCATCATTCTGCCTTAGTTCCTCTCGTTGAATAGGTAGGTCCTGGTAAAGCTGACCTTTGCACAGGTTTAATGTTTTCCCTTCACACCTTCAAGGCTGAGGAGTTTGACTGACATCAATAATTAATTTTTGAACAAATACGGCACACCTTTCCCTATAGTTCCTCTCAAAGATATGAGTCTTTGTGCATCACAGCAACGGGCATGTTATGAAGGGGGGAGTCCAAAGGACACTGGTGGGGGTCAAAGTCTAAGACTCAGCCTGCCCCGGAGCTGTTGTTAATGCTGTGTCTCACCCCTGCTACGCTGTCATGTCCTTCTGGATGCCATAGACAAAGACCGAAAAGTATGTGTGTGCTCTGCAAAGCTCAATACATTCAGGACAGGTTACGCCAGCTGCACTGAACAACTCTAAATAGCTGCTGTGGGCACATGCAATGACCATGACGGGTGGTTCTGGGAGCAGAGTCACTTCAGGTGACTGGGTAAACCAGGGAAGTTAAAAAAAAAAAAAAAAGATCCTCAGATTCTGCCCAAGCAAAAAGTTCCCAGCAGAAAAAGAGGGCATGATGTGGAAAACCCTAGCAGATGGCTATGCTGCTTCCTTTGCTGTTCTGGCCTGAATGGGAGGTGTGGGTATGCGGGGCCACGCTAGCACTGGAACTTTGCAGCAGGTCATCTCGCTTTTCTTACTTTCCAGGTGAGACGTAAGCCAACGAAATGAAAGGGAAACGCTTCAAGTCTTCACTGACAGCCTGATGGGAACAAACCACTCCTATAGAGTGATGGGGAAAAGGGGAGAAGATTATCCATCAAAACAAAATATTTAGCTCTCCTGCATGGCTGACCATTGCTCGTGTCCAGTTTACCGGTCTGATCTGGTCACCGGTATTGGCACAAACAGAGCTTTAAACTTTTGGAGACTGAAAAATTTACTTCTTAAGTGTGAGAGTGACTGATGCAAATTTTGAGGAGACCTTTGTTAATTCTGCCTTGTCGACTTTGCTACTGTATATCAGCATGTGATAGCAGCTAAGAAAAAGAACTGTTAAAAGCAAAAGCCGTTACAGCACACAGGTAACCTGCCTCACCTTTTGCTTGTTTGGTGTTTGTTATTACTCTTGCTCTTCTTATGAAGGACATTCAGGCTAGAAAGCCAGGCTAGGCCCAGCCATTATTATTTACCTTAACAAATTTTGACTTAAATTCCTCTATTTCTATATACGAAGCATCTTTAAAATATTCCCTTAAAAGTTTGGTTAAGCGACCATCCCCAATGCCTTCAGCTTGCAGAGTCCTGTGACCTGAATCCTAAACCACACTGGCAACGACTTGACCTTGCGGGAGACTGGTCTGGGGAGAGGGGAGGAATCTGGACGACAGGTGCTCTTGTCAGCATCCCTCGCCTTTGAGGGCAGCATAACTTACGATGCAATTTGTATTGCAACATAAATCATGGCTGCCTCAAGCTCCACGTAATTCCTCCGGTGCAGAGTCTGCAGTTCATGTGATACGGTGGGGGCCGAGGGCCAGTGGGGCAACAGATGTTGGTGAAGAAGCTAGGTGACAAGTGACACAACCTCCATGGCTTTCAGCCTCCCAAAAGAAGTGGTGGACAAGGACAGTTTTCTGGCAACTCCCCAACAGAAGATGGGAATAAGGCAAGACCTGGGGAAGGTTTTAAGGTCCTTTGATTACAGAAGGATCTACACAGATGTTTTGGAACAGCCCATTCAGATTTCTACCTGCATCTTGAGAAACTGGTAAAAACCTGAGTCCAAATGGAGGAAACCTGAGATGGATGAGGTTAGCCATTTTCTTCTGCATGCAAGTTGAAGGAAGTTTTCCTTTGCTTTTGGACATATGGCAATGTGGCCCTTCTGTTACCTACAGAAAGGGAACATCAGTGTGCTTAGATTTACAGGAGTGTTTCTGAACGTGCCGCGTGTAACATTATAGGTTCTTCTGGGAGATACTCAGTGAATCCTGTTGCAGGTGGCCGTTTATTTCAGCCTCCACGTACTGGAAGTGAGAGAAGCTTTCTAGGTGGAGGGAGCCTGGGCAGGACAGTCTCTGGGAGGAACCACAGCCAAGCCTGCTGAGGAGATCTGGGTTTTACATCGTTATGAGATTTCATGCACATAAAGCTGGACTGTAGCAGAGGGGTATGTATGATCCTGCAGTGTCTGTGGCTGCTTAGGAGTGGGGAAGGAAAGCCATCTGCTTCTAAATACTGCTTTGTATTTCCCTGTTGTCAATCAGTGTGAGTCTGTAGATGCTCAGCACCTGGGGAAATCTCATCGCCTTCATTCTAAGGATGAGCTGGAGCATGCTATCCGCTTACGTCTCTGAGGTGCCCAAGTTGCCCAGCACAGCAAACTCAGCACAGAGCCAGCTCACACTGGTGACTTACAAAGCCTCAGATCCTGGAGTGAGATGTTCAACCACCACCATTCTCTTTGCCTGAATATGACAATGCAGCTGTGCCACAAGCCCACGCAATCAAGGATTCTGAGTACTGAGGCAGAAAATCCCCCTGAATCTTGCTGTCATAGTGTTTTGTCCCCATTCTAGGTTAACTCTTATATATGCTGCCTGAGCATAATGTACTGTAATGTCCAGACACCAAAAGAACAGCAAAGGTTGAGATTTCATGGCCTTTGCAGGACAAATTTGAACATATGGGCTACGGAGAGTTAACAATGACTACTGTTATTTTGTTTCTTAAGAATATAATTCCAGAGGTCTGGGGAGGAAGCTAAGAGGTAGCCACCACTCCTCTGGATATGAGTGGATACTTGATCTGAAACAGCTGATAAAATAGTAGGGTGTTCTTATAAAATAAATCCTGGCTTCTGAAGAAGCTGCAGAAAATGGATTTTTCGCAGCTTCCACAGTCTTAGAGCAAGAATCCAGAGGATGGAGGTGGGACATGTTTCTCATCTAGTCATGCTCTCAAGTAATGTTCTTGTCACAAAACCCTCAAAAAATGGCAGTCAGCTGGCACTGGAACAGATGGCATTGTTCTTCAGTCAAATGCCACTTCTAATCCTCTTTTTTGTGTGTTTGAGACAGACTGTAACCAAAAAAAGAGGGAGAAGAAAGTCTGGGAGAAGCGTAGACCTTTACTGCACATACCACAAAGAGGCACCGCAGTGGAAAGCGCTGCCGAGCTTTGAGGAGCCAGGAGGCCTGGAAGCTTGTAGGCAGGGTTGCAGGCAGCTTCCCCTTTTACTGGGACTTGGAAAATCCATTAGACCTGAAAATTGCCAGATCTACTCCGAAGGGAAGGGAGAAGGGTCATGTAAAGTTTGGAGAAAATTCAAGCTGCTTTTTTTTTTTTTTTTTTTTTTTTTTTAATTTGCAGATTGTGAAAAGTTGACCTGAGCTTCCAATTGTAAAATTTTGTCTAATAATAAAGTTGGGTGGGGCTGATCCAGCCAGGAGATACAGTGATGAAGTGTCGGGCCTGGGCAGTTTCCACTGGCAGAGATCTTCTGGAACCCAGACTGGATTTTAAAGCTCCCCACAGGAGCGAAGCTGGCCACGGGCGCTCATTCTGTTCTGCTTCTTCATCGGCACTAATCCATACGTGCAGCAGCACCCCAGTTATTTATAGTTGACCTATATTCAAACGTTGGTTATGACTGTGCACCAGAAAGACGCAGAAGGTAACTTAGAAGATACCTAAGCCAAAGGGATGTGCAGAGCGTGTATCCAAAGGGAGAGGGCAGGGAATAGTTCGGAGCAGGTTGATAATGAGTTTTGAAAGCTGGGATTTGTTGGCCTCTGATTAACAAAATGAGAAACTGAGGTAGGGTACAATTAGGAGGATTACTGTGAGCTCCTAACTCCTCCCCAGCTCCTGAGAGAGTGGATTGTTAAACTGACCTTTTGCGGGGCTGGGCTGGAAAGATATAAATTAGCTCATAATGCACGAATATTTTCATTTAATAAAACTGCCCCCAAATTTGTTTGGAGTTCCCAGGCTTCTCGGGAGAAAGAGAGCTATTATATTCTACAAAAACAATGACTTTTTACCCTCTGTATTTACTCTTCCCAACAGAAAATCTGCGCTAGGCCAAGGTCCCTATCACAGCAACACTTGGCACTTCTACCGTGCATTTCACATGCCCTTACAAACAACCAAACATGCCTGGAGAAGCGCTGTACTTCATTCACCGGTGCTTCACCTTCCTTGCAATAAAACAAATTACCCAAAAGCCTCACTGACAAATAATCCTTACTCTGAAGAAGAGGGAGTTAAAAATAGATGGAGAGGAACAGAAAACCATCCAAAGACCCAACTGGCAAGCCCGGGAGCTGGAGCCGCATCTTGGGCAATCCCACAAGTGCAATGAAAGCAGGCAGGTGGGGCAGGACCGCTTGGTACCCGGTGCAGCCCAGGCACGTCTGCCTTGTGCCTGCTGCTTCCAAGCATTAAGGGAGGGCAGGGCCTGACCAACAACTCTGAAAGTTCAACAACAACTCGGAAATTTGGAAACGCCAGCGACATCCCTTGTGCAATGCTGCATGGATGAAACACGCTGCGCCGTCCCCTCCAGCAACGGCATGGGGAGGGTCAAGGGACAGCAGCGCTGGGACTGGGGGACACAGGGAAGGGTGAAGCGATCCCTCCTCTCTGTTTGCCTCGGCTCCTTCAAGCCAAGGTGGAAGGTTTGGGGCAGGCACTGGCCACACGGCACTGGCCAGAAATTAGCCCATTGCTTTCTCAGATGTCCTCAGTTTAAAACCTGTGTGGCGTTTCAGAGCCAGAGGTGTGGCATGGTCAGGTGCATTCATCAGTCCCCAACTCATTTTGCAGAGCCTGAGAAGTGGATAGCTGCAACCTGGCAGGAAAGGATAAAAAAGCGAAGGGGACGTTTTGTACCCAGATGGGAAAGGGGAGTCCCATCCTGGGGGGACCAGGTCTTGGGCTCTGCTACCTCAGCGGCCCTTGCTGGACCGATGGAGGCCCTGAGCTGGCTGGAGCGTTGTACAGGGAGGAGATGTTTCAGCAGCTGTGAGGCTGTTGGGGATATTGGTGCTGTGTTTTGCACGCAGGGTCAGACCTGGGTGCTGAGAGGGGCTTCAGGGGGCTCCAGGGCACGGCAGGCCCAGGCATGGTGGCCTGGCATCACCATGGCAACCGTCAGCCTGCGAGGGCCTGAGGAGAGCCTGCGGCCTAGCTGCCTCCCTCCCGCATCTGCCTCATTCTATGGAAGTTTAACATTTATTATCCCCTTTGGCTGTTTTTTGGGGTTGTTTCTGCACTTTAGCATTTGCTCAGTGCCCCGTGGAGGAGAGGTTGCCACCATTTCCGTTTCCCACACTGTACTCTTCCCTGGCATGCATGCCCTGGGCTGTTAATGGGCAATGGCTGCCCTCACTGCAGGAAACACAGGAAAACTGAGGAGAAATGGGGCCATTGATAAGTCCCTAAAATATCCACTTTCCTTTGAAAAACTCCCCGTGCGGTTTGCTTGAGTACCAAGCAACTTAATTGTTGGATGTATTTAAGTAATATTAAACTCTGCCTTTTTTTCTTCATGTTCAAAGGAAAAGAGCCTGTATCGGTCCAATTCATTTTTTAAAGCCTTTTAAAAGTTCTCTTTGGCAACACCTCTTTGAAGTCTAATCCAATCAGCAATATATGTCTTCCAAGTTAATCCCAATTTTTTCAGGACAACCAGTAATGTTACATAAAGGCCTTCCAAAGAATAACAAGAGTGCAAAGCACAATATAGTTAAATCTCCCGATAAGGGGGACAATTCTGCTGTTATTTACAAAGGCATAAATCCACAGTCACTCTGCCAGTGGGTTGACCACGCACAACCAGCCCCCTGGACACTGATCTACTTCTCAGCTTTGCTGGGTTTATTTTGTATTTGCCAGTTGAACTGAGATTTAGGTTTAAAATGTTAATTTTTAATAAGGCAGCAGTTTTATTTTAGAAGCCTCCAGGAACTGGTTCTGGTTTGTGTTCATTGCAGAGCTTTATGGTTTTCTCAGGATCTCTCTAGGCCTTCCATATGCATTTTCTAAGGACCTTTCTATGCAGTCTGTGCTGTATTATGTTTGACCCCCAAAGAGCGAACTTAGGGACTCCTGTTGCAAAAGAAGACACTGGACCAAAAAGGGGTGGAAAGACCCTTAAGTGGAAGGAAAGATCCATAAGTGGAAATTAAAATCTAGGTGCACTACCAATCCTTAAATATCATGAGTAAAAAATCTGTTTAAGGTTGGCAGACAGAACCCCCTAGCTCGAAGCCAAAGATGGAAAAATCAAAACTGGAACTAAGAGGTAAAGTTTTAAACACAGTATAAATCATTAGCAGGACAGCTCCCCAAGGGACATGATAGAGTCTCCATCACTTGAACTCTGGTCTTTATTGCCTGTTATGATTTTCCTCACATGACACCCTTCTCCAGCTAACCCTCCAAAACTCCAGCTCTCTCTCCCACAGGGTTAAAATCTCACCACCTTCCTCAGCTCCTCAGATGCCAGTCACCCTTTTTGCTCACTAACACAATGACTAACATAATTACACCACGCTCAGAAGGTTTTCTCAGTCTGTGTTGGGCTTGACATTGACTGCTTCTATAAGGGCTTTTGTGCCCCAAAACTTCTCAATTGTTTTCCAAGAATGTTTGGCCTGATGAAGAAGCATCTTCTCTCCTCACAGACTGTGCCTCTTCATGTCTTCTGAAAAATACAGCCGGTGGCTCAGCCACGTGTTGTTGAGCTTGGTGCAGGAGCGATCAACTTCAGCGAAGAGAAGGGCAGCCCCCATTATTGCTGTGTTCCCTAGGGCCTTCAAAATGGGCAACTCTTCACTCTTTGTCAGTATCCATCTGCCAGACTGAGTTGGGAAAATCTTTATAGTGAGGTTTCCCCCAAACCACCTTAAGCGTTGAACTGTGTTACTGCTTCTTTGTCATCAGAAAAACACCTGGGCAAAAGCAGTGTCTGGTCGGAGCTGTTTTGGGTTTGATTGTTGTGCTTTACTTCCCTGGACGGTGGATGCAGCGATACGTTATGCTCGCGAGCCAGCTTTTCTGAGCCATGACTGCTTTCCAAGACTTTCATTATGTGGTGCAGGTGTTCTGCATTATAACTCATTTTTCACTCACATGGCTGTAAGAAGATAGGGCAGTCCTGCTTATTATTGTCTTTTTTTTTTTTTTTTACAAATCATCTGTGTTGGTGTTTTCTGTTTGCTGATGGCTCATTTGTACTGTGAATGGTATGATATGTCTAGTAATATGACCCAGCAGATTTACTGCCCAATTGGCAACATTAGAACACCCTGAGACATTGGCCAAAAACCTCTGAGGTCCAGAATAGATTAGGTGGATTGCTATTGCAGATACAATATACTGCTACAACGTCAGTCTCGGGGTTCATTCGGATGCTGTTAAGTGCGTTTGGCTACGCAACATCAACCTCTTTCCATCTGCAATTATTTACCTTGCAGCATGTATATGCTATTTGTGTGTGCATGTACATCTGTGCGTACACATGTGCCTGTGTGTTCGTATATACGCGTTTATATACATATATATGTATGTTTGTACCACTGAAATACCTTTTGCTTCAAGAACCTCTCACATGCCATTCCATCTGTTCCCTTCTACTGATTTAAAAGACATGTCTACTGAAAACAGTTAATTTTCCCTTACTCTCTCCTGAAGATGGGCTGTTGGTCTGCAAGAGTAAGAATGTAATAAAAATGACTGTTTATACAATGGAGACATGAATGAAGAAATGTAGCGTGGACTTTGCAAATAGCAATTAGTGATGTGGGGAGCTGATAAAAATATTGGGCAAGAGTTTTCTGAAGAAAATGTGATGACAACAAAGTTTCCATTAAGAGCAACTTGTTGGCAGGAACCAATACATAAAATTTGCACTTTTCAGCAGATATATTTCAGTGCCCAGGTTTTCCTTTTTCCAGTGAAAAGACGTTTCTAGCAGAAGGAAAGCACTGTCCGTGAATTTCTTTTAGTTGGAACAACAATTTCCACAGAAAAAACAGATTTATTTTTTTTTTTTAATAAGGCCTAGCTGTGTGGTTTTCTGGCTTCAGACAGTAATTCCAGAACTGGCTTAAACTAATATCTGGCTAAATGAACAAACCTCAGTTAGATTTAGGTCATATGTTGAACACTCACGTCCCAGATTATTGCCCTGTGGCCCGTATGACTTCATAATGTTTCAGCAGCACAATCTGATCCCTTTGTCAGCCTGATAAACAGCTCGTTAGATCATGCCACCATCTTCATAGCGGGCTGACCCCTTTTTCTGCTCAAAAAACCGCTCACCCCGCTTGTGATGAGCAAAGGACTCACCTCATTAATTAGTTATGGAAGCAGTGAGTTTGTGCAGCCGTAGCAGGGCTAGACATAACCCCTACTCCCGCGGTTGCACAATAACATGGCACCGTTATGATAGGATTATCGGCTGAGAAATCCCATATTTCTGTCCTGGGCTTGATTTTACCAAGTACACACCGCAAGGTGATCTCTGCAAACCCAGTGGCTGGGGATGCTGGTCCTTTGGGCAGCCAGCAGTTGCTACAGCTCTGAAGAGACTATATAAATGCATTTAAGTGGGACAAGTTGAAGTCAAAAAAAGGATTAAAATGCTCACCCCCCCTGTGGTAAATAGCTGTGTCATTGTCACTCCCTTCTCTAAACTGTACCTCACGTGGAGGCTTTCCCAAAATCAAAATGCCTATGGTTACGGGTTTCTTTTTTCCTGGCTGCAAAAGACCCGGTCCTGCAGGGAGAGCAGTGAAAGAGTTTCGGCAAAAGTAATTGCTCTGCCTTTACCAGAATTGTATTTCTAAGAACACAGTCCCCAAAGAAAAGGGAAAGCAACTTATTCTTTTAAACTGAAAACTGAGATTCTACTTCACATTTCGGGGTCTTCTCTGCCAAGAAAAGAAGTTGGAAAGGCCAGTGGCTTTGCAGACCTACAAAATTCACCCCGAGCTGTTCTGAAAATAAACAGCATCAAAACTAGATAGTTTTGCTGAAATTTAACCCTGTGGTAATAAAACAAATGACTAACACTTTCTATTGGTCTACGTAGCATAGTACACGAAACATGCATGTAAGCAAGTCAAGATGGATGACTCATCTTGACTTAATAAAGCTTACAAATACTTGCTAAATATTTGAGAAGTCACATGCCAGGAGCCTTCATCACTTGTTTTGTTAGACTTCTGCTTTGCCAAGTCAAAACAGTCAGAAATCATAAAAAATAATCCACACAATCTGTCTGAAAATGCACATTTCTAGCACTGTTTTTCTTGGTTTACAGCAGCAAGTCCTTCATTCTGCCATCAAAATTTTGCAATAGAGAGCATGACTTCCTCTTCTCATAAGGTACGCAAATGTTTTGCATTTATCAAGTTCCCAGAGTCTAAATGGAGATAGAGAGTCAGCAGACCTCACGTGTTTATGTTTCTGCACTGGAAATGAGCCACGGGAAGTTGCAGTTAAAAGGCTGCTATGTCTCGGGGTTCAAGGGACACGATAGACTTCAATGACTCTAACATCACTGAACATCTGATGTTCTGTTCGCCTTAAATAGGAATTAGAAGTGCTCAGAACCTCCATGAATAGGGCCAGGAACCAGAAGCCTACATTTATTCATGAAGCCCATTGCTAGTTCATGTTGGTTTACAACCTTGTTTTCCTCTTAAAAAACCACTAATTGGCCTCACCCCTCCCTGCCCCACCAATCTAAACCCCATCCAACCTAGAGCCACTCCTACATCCAGGTTTCCCTGGATATATTTTCCCTTTACTCCTGGGAATTTTGTCTGAGAGTAATTTGAAGATTTTTTTTTTTTTTTTTTTTAATTTTAGGGGTGGATCTCCAGATTTTTGGCAATCCAGCTGGATTATTGTGCCAGTTAAGCTGCTGGCCACCCTGAAATCTCAGCTCTGTCCATTGCCTGTGATTAGATCAAAGCAAGCAGAAATGCGTAGTGAGATAAGTGCTTTGGGGATCTTCGGACCTACTGCTCCGGAGCTGCAGACACAACCTGCACTAGCGATAAACACGATGTGTTTTAAGACATGGTGGGTTGACTGTACCAATGCACGGCCCCGAAGGTCTTCCCAGAAGTGTCAGGCTTGTTAAATATGCCTAAAAGTGAAAACACTCAATTGGTGCCTGGAAAGAAATATTGCAAGATACACCAGCAGTGCATGAAAAGTCCGCACAGGCAACAAGAAAATCTTATAAACAAGGAAATCAGGTTGCTTCGAACAAAAGGAGGGAATACAATTGGATGGGTGGAAGAAAGGGCTGAAGTTTCAGTTGCCAATGTCCCTCCAAGTTACTGGTGCAGGTTGAACCTGTTACTCACCAAGCAGAAATGCAATAATCAAGTCAAGCAGGCTGCTCTTCCCTTGCAACTGTGCTCCATAAGTCAGAACTCAGGTGTGGCCCTTTGGCAACAGAGATAAATAAGTGATTGAATGTCAGTAGAACAAAACAAGTGATGGAAAGGGCTAAACATTATACACTGAGTTGCTGGGGAATTAAATTAGCTTAATTGACCACGGGCGGATAAAATTTCTCTTGTTACCTGGCAGTTGTGTTACATTTGCCATCTAGGGGCTTAATGCAGATTTAGCTCTCTGCCGTACTCATGCTCAGTGCCTGGGAGGAGTTGAGTGCTGCTGAGCCAGAGTTCTGCAGTTATAAACAGGAAGAAATATCATTTGGCTTCTGCTGTAAAATTTGTGTCCCACAGCCTTCCTCCCATCAGAATTCATCATTTGTCTCTGACACAGAGGAGGAGCTGCGACATTACTGGGAAAAGGACAGAAGCTGCTCCTTTTTGGGGATGGCCTCCTTCCAGTTGTGATCCGGTTCAGCCTTTGTGCCTTGCAACAGCAGCTTACTGAACTCCAAACCGGCTGTGACTATGAAAGCCAAAATTCTAACTGGTTGATCAGCTTTCCCACAAATGTACCTGACAGTAATATGTTAATCACCTTTAATCATGCAGATCGTAGTTTGTCCCACACGGTACACCTTTTCTAGTGACCTTCTGCGAGTGACGGTGGCGTGTACTCCCCAGACAACCTCGTGCAAAAGAATTAATTAAGGATATGGAGATGTAGAATTCTGGAGGGGTTTGCCTGGGCAGTGTAGAGGGCAGTACTGGAGCCCTGGTGAGAAATAATCCTACCCAGACCCTTATTCACAGGGAGCAAATAATATTTTTCACTCTATATTCATTACTGAAGCGTTGCTGTGCTCAGCATCTTCCGTCCGTTTGGTTTGGGTGAAGGACACCACTTGTTTTGAATTATAAGGAATTCCCCAGGTCCTGCTCTTCGTGGTGCGCACACAGAAACATGCAGAAAGTTAAGCGACTTGTAACTAGAAGAAAATGTATTGACTGACTGAAAATTTTTTCCAAGGTTAAATGAGTAGCCCATCAGAGCCGTATTTTTCTGTGGAGCTACAGGGTCGCTTCGACCTGCTGTCCATGGCTGTTCTGATCTGCTCCATCTCTTCCAAGGCTGTTTTTGAACACTTTTTTTTTAACTTTTCAATGACAGCTATAGACAGCGCCACTTCATTGGTTACATTTTGGTCTGGTTTAGGCCCGGAAGGAAGAACTATAAATTTGTGGACGTTTCTTTTTTTTTTTTCTTTTGGTCAAAACCCGAGTACTAGGGACACAAAGAGGACAACCCCCTCCAGATAGTCTTTGTCCACTGCATAACCCCAGTCCCCAGGACCTTGCACCTTTAAGCACACACGGGGGCTTTAGTGCACAAATCAGCTTTTTATCCAGGGGTTGCTGACTGCCTTCTTCGGGGGAGATGGCTAATGATACAGTCTTCTCTTAGTCACATCAAATGAAGAAATCAATTTCATCGGAGGCAATTGCATCTGTGGATAATGCACAGTTTTTAACATAATTTTTGGCAAAGGAATGCAAATGACAAGTACATATTAAAAATCGTCTTTGCCTTAATTGGTGGTTGGCTCCTGAGTGAACTGTCCTTTTTCCTGAACCCATTGCTAGTGTCTGCGTTGTTGTTAGCTTCCCAAATCCTTGCCTCAGGCCCTTTAAAAATTTACGTTTCTGTATCAGTGGCTAGATGTTGTATCGTCTCCTTTTAGTTGTAGAATTTCATAGGTGGGAATGCAAAGAAAATGGAAAGCTAGTAGTTAGGGACCCTCGTATTCTCCATGGTGGAGGTGCTTTAAACAGCTGTGTATATGAAATGAAGACAGCACAGAGCTCTTTTACAGCCTATTTAATGACCGAGTTTTAATTTTAGTTAAAACAGATCTTGGGGAGGAGGGGAAATGAGCATTGTTAAACCACCACTGTACTGCAAGTATCTGTGGTGGCAACACTGGTTAATTTTCCACAAAGTTTGCATAAATTATTACTATTATGTAAAGGTCTACTTGTATATCCGTGCACATTCACAAAATGTCTAGAAGAGGAAAAGTTTTCATTAACTGCACCAAAAGTCCATACAAGCACGGATAGGGGTTTTAGCAACAAGCATAGAAAAAAAAAGGACAGATTTAGTAGAAGACCAACTGGCTAACTGGGATCAGCTGGAACACGCATTGGGCACTTTTGGACCAGAAAGACATGCTGTTGTGTTATTGCTATTTGTCTTCGGGAAAATTTATATCTCCCAAGAAAATGGTACTGCTTGTGTGAGGAAGTGAGAAAAACAATGATTTAGCCTCTTGGAGAGAAAAGCAAATGTGTTCTTACTTACTCCAGTCTGGTTTTCGACAGCTAGGGATCCCAATTCTACAAACTTTTTCAGTTATTTTTTTAAAAGCTTATGCTGAGAATATGCAGACAGTTATTAAGTCATTTGTCTATTGCAACAGAAGATTAGGAAGGGTTTGATCTTCACTCACGTAAGGGCATTGTCTTTGCTCATAAAATCTTTCCTTTGAACAGGCAGGGGTTCCTAACCTGGGGCTGGATCGCACCTCTCCCCTATTAAATCCTGGGAGAGGTTTTCCCTGTGGATTTTCCCATACATCATCCAGTCAAGAGCGCAGTTGTTCCTGCCCTCCTCTTCTCCCACCTCTGTCGGTTTTTCTTCCCTCATGGACTGAGCTGTGGTTCACAAGCTCCAGGGACCCCCTGGGATCCAGAAAGGCCTGGCTGCTCCCAGGGGAGGTGTTTTTCTCCAGATCACCTCTAGAGCCTCGATGGTGCTGCTGCCCAGCATCTTCTGCCTTTGGAGCTGGCTGCCAGAGGCTGCTCCCTGGACCACCTGGGGATTTCTCCTTCCACCCCAGAGGTGGGAAGACACTAACAGGCCTCCACGCGGTAAGGTGGAATAGCAGACCCCTTCTTGGGAATTCCTTCTGGGAATTTTTCAGGAATACCAAAAAGCTAAACAGCTGTGGAAAATAAGCAATATAACCCCACAGCAAAACAAACTCGACACAGGGATTTATAAACACAGATTTTGGAATTCTTTTGTATTTGTTGGCTGCTTTCAAGGAAATCACTCAGTAATACGTATCAATGACAGTAACTTCACTCAATTTATTATGTTTTTAACTACTGAAATTCAGTGGCCAAACCATGGAGAGAAAGATTAACACGATTAGTTAGTTATTAGTGTTGGAATTCTAATGAATAGGGCTCTCTTGCCATTACTGGAATACTTAAATGGAATGACATTTTCCCTTTTTGATAGTATCTGTCTCGGTGTCTCCTTCACTTCATAAATAGGGACACATCAAAGATTTTACACTACTGTAAAACAGTCTGAATTATATTAGTGCGCAGTGCTCCTCTAGGAGTGTTTTCCTACGATTTTCAGAATATGGAACTTATTTTCATTTCTGAGTATCTTAAAGGACTTAGCACCCCTTCCTTTTTAGTAATCTTCCTTGCATTTCTAGGCACTGTGTTCCTCCTAATAAAACGAAATATTCAGACTCTCATTTTACAAGCTTTTAAAAGAACACCAGACCCCAGTGACTTGGTAAAATCTCTTTTCTACCAAAGCTGGAAAAAAAAAAGAGAGTAGATAACTTGGGAATGTGTGGCATTCTGATTTGCCTTGAAAGCCTTTGATTTGACAGTATTTGCAACCGTGTTTTTGTACGTGGTTGTTCAAGACAAGCAGTAACCGGGCTTGCTTATCTTGGGCTGTGCAGCTCCTCGGTGGGAATACCCCTCCTTACATGCAATCGAAGATATTTCTGTAGCAAAACGTGCCTTTGAGCCTACTGTTTAATTGCACTCAGAAAGCTAAGTAACCCTGGCGGCTTTTATATACTGGTGGCAGGAATGGTATATTTTTAATTCAATTTTAATATTTTCATTGTGTTTGCTTATGAGAAAGATCTTTAATCGGGCCTGAAGGGAGAATATTTTGTCAGTATAACATTATTACTTGTAATATCAGAGTTTCGTTTTTTTATTTCAAATTGATTTAAGTCTAATCTACTTCTAGCTTTGCAAGTCTTTAAGATGACCTCGGAGAATTCTGAATCAGGACCTAAAATGCTTCAAATGAACTGGAACTCCAATATCAAACAAACAGAGACACAGCAGAAGGCTAGCCAGAAAATTCTACAAAACCCAATGACTACACGACACTGAAAGTACATTTTCCAAAATCCTTTTAAACCATTTCTAAAATCTTTGTTTTATTTTGTTCTTTGGGTGTTCGGTTTCTACAAACTAAATTGAGTGATTTCAAAATATGGGAGTTGATGCTTATTTTCACAGACAGACTTCCTCAAGCCCCACATTTCTTAAGTCAGTAAATATAGAAAGATTGAGGTTATCTTATTTATTTTGCATGTAGAGACACCCCCCCCCCCCAATCAAATAAGCTTTGTTTTTATAAGAAAAAATGGAAAGGAGTTTTGAGCTAAGGAAATGTTTTTTTCTACACATCAACAGAAATAACAGAGACAGAAACAGCTTAAATATCAGTGCTGGATCACAAGACCCCTCTCATGTGAGTCTGTGCAGCTGAACTGTACGATAGCAGCTTGTTAGTCCATAGGTTTTTATTGAAATGCCTATTGAGTAAAACATAATTCATGCTGCTGTTCGCCCTTAAAACAGGAAATAATATACCCATTTAACTTAATCACAATTTATATTACATGTGCATATTTCTAAACAAGTGCTGTAGATGGAGAGTTTGGTAGCAATAATATTTATGAATTACACTTTTAGTTAGCAAAGGAAAATGTGTGACCTCTTACATTTTGTTTGACATTTGAATTTGGTATCCCGTATATGTGACATGGGTGATGGATGCTTATTAACACAGTGTATAAACAGGAAATGCTTCTAAGCTGACCATTTATTAGCGCAGTATGTGTTCACACTAAAATTTGAATTTTAGTTGCAGTATTCTTCTCTGATGACTGCAGAGCTGAAATATAAGGCGGGTTTCTTTTTTTTCTTGCTTGCTTCCCTGTCCAGAATAGACGTATTTAACAGAGTATAATTTTAATATCTAAATCAGTCTTCCATATGGAGCTTCCGTAAGTCGATGAACACAGAGGCTTTCCTATGAATTGTACAAAAATAGTCATAGGAAATGTATCCAGTGGAAGGATTTTGTAGAATTCTCAGTGAATTTTCCCGGGTTAAATAAATAAATACGTGCGCCCACACTGCCCTTCGCCTCCTGACGTCTGCAATGAGCCATTTCCCCCTTTACTTCATTGCTGCAGAAACACAGGGAAGAAATATCATTGACTTCACCAGAGCTTTGACAGCTGATCCGCTTCTGATCTATCCTTTGCAGGACAGGAAACACAATAATTTTTCATTCACACTTAATTGCTTTTTTAAAAAAACCCTTAAATTCCTGATAAATATCTGAAAGGCTTTTTCAGCAAAAGTTTCAACACTTCATCTTATCAAAGCAGAAGCGAAAACCTCCAGGTATTTAGAAAGATTCTTCCAGCAGAGAACAAGAATATAGTTTTTCTAAAGAGCAACCCCTCTTCTCCCGTTCTCCGGATGATTTACTGGGGAAAATATAGAATAATACAGAGAATCTGTTTCCCTTTCTGTATCACATTTAAAGGCAGCCCTCGGGAGACAGAACATGAATCTGTTTTTCCTAAGCACAGGCTTAATATTCCAAAGCGTTTGGATAAAAGTTATTTGCTTAACAAAAGAACTGTAAAGGATCTCAAAGGGAAGATTTTATTTTAAATATCTCTGTCCAAAGAGTTCTACTGTATTGTACAGTGGAGGTCAAGGAAATTATTCTCTATTTAAAAAGTCAGTAGAGAACCTCCAGCTAGCTATTATAAGCAGCAGGTATAAGACCATCTTGACGGTTACTATTAATATTAAATACCTTTACTAAATACACAGCTTTCCACATTTCAGGACCCAAGCACAGGAAGGTTAGCAACCTGGAAATTGAAACTGGCAGATCTTTAATCTAACATTCTGCTTTTCGGTGGAAAAAAGTAACGTCTTTATAGATGAGAGTCAAAGGTTAAATTTAGTTTGTATCGAATTACAAAAATATGCTTTTGGTGAGGTTAGATTCTCATGCTCAGAGCAATTCGAACTGTAATGAAAGCAAACATTGAAAGAGATAATCCCATTAAAGATGAACTATTCACTTTAACCTCAAATATTTGGTAACTAAAATAAAACCATCCTAGTCGGAGGATGAAGTTCAGCTCTTAAGGGAAACTGGAACTCAATATTATACCTCAGACTGCACGAGCGAAAAAATAGCACTCCCGGTTCGAAAAGAAAACCTCATTTTGGGGGAACAAATTAACTCATGTTCTCCTCTTGAGGTCTACACAAAACAGTGCTGACCCTTCTGACAGCATGCGCTCGTACACCGTAGGGCAAACCACGCTTCTCTCCAAAGAGC
>NW_009260173.1:135508-157878 GCF_000687185.1 Egretta garzetta
CGTCCCACAGCAAAGGTCCGTGCCTACTCTTCCTCCGTGCCTTCCAACGCCAGCAACAGGAGGATGTCTGTCTGTCTTATCGGTCCCCTCAGCCATGCAGCGGGTTTCTGAGAGGGAACTAATTCTCCTAAAAACCTCAAGTCTGAGCTCGGAATAAAAACTCCCATGAACCCAATTGCAGTTATCCCAGCCTGTCCCCCGTGTCGCTGCCGCCTGGCACAAAGAGGGGCTGTGGTGGGACTGTTTACCTGGGGCTTGGTCAAGGTACTGAGTGTGGTTTGGAGGTCCTGGTAGTTTAAAATGATCCACTTTTCCGAACACAAAGGGGACCAAGAAATATTTTTAAAGCCCCATTGCTAAAGAATTGAGCTCTTTCATATAATATGACAAAGCTTTTGGCTTTCAAGAAATACCCAAACCTGTCTTTAATCCCTGAACTTCTGATACCCCAATGAAAACTCACCCCTAAATGCAGTCACAGCCAGTCTTTCTTCATTCCCACAGGCCTGGATGCCGATTTAAGGAATTTGGGAAGAGTCTCATATTCTTCCCTTTTACAACTTAAAATAGACTGCAGAGATTTTTTTTTTTAAAGCTTAAAGAAAAGAAAAAAAAACAATCATAGACTGATATTTCTTTTTTATGCCAAGTTTCAGCCTGGAGAAAATTTTATGGCTGAGTTCTAATCCACCCCAAACCCTGGTTTATAACAGAAATGCTGACACAATGATAACTATAGCGTTACGAATGCTGGCGCTACGATATTTATTGCTCCCTAGTGCCAGCAGGGGTTAATCCTTATTAAATGCATTCACTTTCTGGCCTTGTGGAGAACAGATCATTTAGTGATCAGGCCGGGTATGGGTCCCTGGTAGCGTTGATGGAAGATATCACACAAGACGTAGTCAGCGAGGAGTCTTTGAGGGGGCTACTGTAGGTGTTTCTGAGGATTAAGTGGCCTTCTCTGGGGGCTGGAGTTCACACCCCAAGTGTCTATGCCCAAGAAGTGTCTTTGCTGCAACAGAAGAACTTGGCTCTTCTCAGCTTCAAGGAAGAGCATGAGAGAGAACATGACATTCTCACGTATTTCCACACTCAGCAGTGGACCAGACCCTGCAGATTAGGAATTATCAATGTCTCTCACACCCAGATATCCAGATTTCTCTTCTCCATTGAACTGTCCCATTTAATAGTGTTGGAAGAGTGAAGGAATAACAAGATCCCTGTTAAATATCTACCAGCTGCTCCTTCTATTATTTATCCGAGAAAGTTAAACTTATGGTTTAATTGCATTCAAGAGATTTTCACATCCCGTCCTCATAAACGTATATTTTAGCAACACGAGGAACTGAAAATCTCACAAAATTTTCTCCATAAAGCTGAGTGGGATGATGGGTAGGTTTTTTCCAGGGATTTACACCCTGACATGGTGCTCGCTGTATCAGTATGGCAAACAGGACAGACTCGAAGGAAAGCTTTGGATTCGACTTAGAAAAGAGCAGGATCCAGTGGGCATTTCAGCATTTTGCCCTTGCTCCAGGTTCTCCAGCATGAGCCCGGAATCACCTGCCAAGATCTCAGCCTCAGAATCCATCTGCAGACTTTAAGCAAGGGGGTTGCTTGCTATGAAAAAAAATCGCAGGACAAAAGGAGTGAGCATGCGTGCAAAGTTCACGATGAGTTCAGTGAATGATCATATTTGCCCCACAATAATAAATACTTCTATAATTTATAAATGCCTCAAAAGGCTGAGAGATGTGGGGGATGCAGAATCAAAGTGTCTTGACAGGAGAGAGACAAAGGAATGAGCCAGCAAGTGAACCGACTACTAAAATTCCTCATCTCTGATTTGTTTCTTTTAGAACTTGTCCCCAGAGAAAAAGCTGCACTTTCTAGAGAGGCTTAAAAAATAAAAAGAAATCCTCTGGGCTTGTGAATGGTCAAGGAGAATTTAAAAAAACCTTCAATTTGAGCACACATTTAAGCACATAATTGAGCACAGCATTTAAGATTTTCTCCTCTTCTATTTGATAATTGTTTTTTAAAATATGAGCCATGAGGTGGAGAAAAAAATAATGCTTTTTGTCAAAAGATTAAAATCAGAGATTTGTTTGCTTCATTTCAAGGCAATGTTCTGCCTGGCTGCATGGAAGCTCTCTGGTAAAAGAGAACCAAAGTAATTCTCATCAGAGCTACTTAAAACAAAACTGAGAGTGTTCAAGAGCACAGAAAGCCCTGTCTTCAGCGTTGGGAAAAACCTGTTTTCATTAAAAAGTTGTTTTGAAAGAAAAGGGGCTAATGTGCATTCCCTTGATATTCAGGGGAACTGGAAATGAAAATAAAAATAGCTTTATTTTTGTTTAAAATTTCCACAATGTCATGACCTCCTCTAAGAGACAGAAAATAGGAAAATGCTTCTGTGAAGAACACAGCCCGCTGGAACGTTCAGAAAGGTGCCTTTACCAAGGAGGCAGTAAAGAGTAATTTCCGTTTGTCCTTCTGTCAGGCAGAAAGGTTTTGTGTTGAACCATGGACTCCAGGGCAGCACCCCCAAAGCCTGCAGATTTTTAATGGGAGCTGGGAGGGGCGAGTGCGGGGCAGAACTGTTTAGAACCGACAGGAGGGAGCTGTGGAAGGACGGGGAGGGTCAGACATTGCCACGCCACGTCTGGCACAGCGTCCAAAGGAAAAGATGGCTTGGGCAAAGATGGGCACTACGCAGCTGACTTGAGTTTGGTGGCCTGCTTCCAGGAGTTCACGAGACCTCTGGCATGTAGAAATTATTAAAAGGAGAAAAGAACAATATTAAATCCCATTGAAATATTTGCAGGGATGCCAAGAGCTTTCACGGCCACCTCTGCAGAATGGCAGGGAAAATTCCGAGTTTCGTTCCTTCGTTCTAGGGTTTCTTAGCCTCACTTGGCCGCTAATTTGTTCTCTGCCTTCGTTTTGAAGAAGGATTGAGCTCTACAACTGGAAGAAATGTTTTCTCGCCCATTAGCCATCTGACACCGAGAGAGATTCTCACAGAAATCAAACACAGCCTCCGATTATCTGCCCCACCAGCACAGACTGGTCCCACGCAGCTTCCTACACCTTTGAAGTCAGCAGCAGAAGTGAGCCAGGTCTTTTTATAAGGTTTCATGCAAAGTTGTCAGAAGAATGAACCCATTTGCAGATGGTGGAGTGATAAAGATGGTACAGTATCTCACTTGGATTTGCCCCTCATTTCCTTGTGAAGAGAAGAAAAGGAAAAGGGGAGGAGAGGGGGAAAAAAAAAAGCAGGGGAAGGAAAGAGAAACTCCAATACATGAAATTCTTTTGACAACACAGTGCTGAAGGAGTAAGTGAGATTTCTGGCAAAACCACCAGGACGCTGAAGACAAGCTGGCTGCTGCAATATTTATTACTTTGCTTTGATGAAACCTCTGACATCAAGGACTTTCTTAGTGACTGATTTTTGTCAGAATAATGCTGCAGGAACTGGAAGTGACAGAAGATTTTTTTGGACATGAAGCCTGTGCATAATGGCACGAGAAAGAGGACATTAAAAAGTCTGCCCTGAAGCAGCTTAATGTGGCCCTGGAGAACAGAGCTGTTATCACTGCGTGCTGACATAGTCACAGCAAGAGGAACCCTTACCAAGAAACGGATCCTCGAGTCAGACAGCTCAGCACGGGGCAGAATTTCGAAGAGCTACGCTCCCTTATCATTGTGTCAGGTCTATCCCCGGTATGGCAATGTCACCACACCATACGTGGCAAAAATAAATGCTATGAGCTTGGCAGCGTTGCTGGGGCTTGCAGCAGTTGCTGCTGCCAAATGCAATATCCCCTTGCTCACTGCTGGATTCCCAAGGGCAGGGCATGGAGGCACCGCGACGTGCCCACAGTGCAGTGCCTCTAGCTTGTCACAGAAATAAAAAACTTCTAGAAAAAATGTTTCCCGACCAGCTGTAGCACCTTTTCAAATGGCAGTGAGTGCCAAATCAATACAGAGCACCTATGGGAATGCAGAAAAATCAGGGAATAATTTAGGGTGTAGGCTAGAGCAGCGGAGAATATTTTCAGAGTAAGTAATTGATTAAGCTATTAACCACCCTTTTCTCAAGTCCATAGGTCTTTGAGCTGGCAGTCTTGGAGAACCCTGCAGACCACTCTTTGGCTTCGGGGAGATACCTGCTCTGCTCTTCGTCCCCTCAAGAGGCTCCAGCTGAAGGTCAGAGGCAGCGCCCTGCAGCAGAACTGCTGCTTTCAAACCTAGAGGCCGGCGTGGCAGCGAGACACCGCAGCCTCCTCCGGGCATCTCAGCGCGTTTCTCCATGCTGTACAAACGCACCTCGCTGCCGTGATCCCACCTCACGCACTGTAACCGTGCTTGCTTTCAGGGGGAACGCCCTGAGGTGCGTCATTGGTGTTTATGAGTTATTGTGGGAAAAAAAGCAACATCTTTATTGCCCTCTACAACGGCCTGGCAGGAGGCTGTAGCGAGGTGGGGGTCGGCCTCTTCTCCCTGGGGACAAACGATAGGACAAGGGCAATGGTCTGAAGTTGCACCAGGGCAGGTTTAGGTTGGACATTAGGAAAAATTTCTTCACAGAAAGGGCTGTCAAGCTCTGGAATGGGCTGCTCAGGGAAGGGGTCAAGTCTCCATCCCTGGGGGTATTTAAAAGCCAGGCAGACATGGTGCTTAGGGCCAGGGTTGAGTGGTGGGGTGGCAGGGTTAGGGGAACGGTTGGGCTTGGGGATCTTAAAGGGCTTTTCCAACCTAAACAATTCCATGATTCTATGATCTTTTCAGACCCCAAACTGGGTATTTATTAAAATCAGCTTTTGTTTTGACTTGCCTAATATTGGCTGTACATTGAGATGTGGGCTTTATTCAAGGCATAAATCTGCCTGAATAAAAAACAGACCCAAATGCTTTATATTTACTTATATGGTAAGTGTAGAAGAGTATCTTCCCAAATGGTAAATACAACTCCTAGCCGCGTAGGGAAGTGCCATGGCTGCCGGGCAATAGAATCCTCTGGAATGTGCTGCAATGCCTTTTGTCTTTTTCATTGCATAGAAAAAGGAAAAATAAGCAACTACTGACTCTTGAAACATCTGTATGTGCGTGTGAGTCCTTCAGTGGGCATTTATAATTCATACATTCTCAAAGAATGTGACAGGATTTCCAAGCACTGAGATGGCAGACTGTTAGAGATGCTGTAAATTAACCCGCACGTGAAACTGCCAACGCTGTCATTTCTGTTCATTGACTCATTTCAGTTGAACTGACAAGGCGGGATTTCTCCCCGGATCATGGTACGTTGCATACCCCTGTCAGGCAGAAGCTTCAAGCCAGCCCTGGGGAAACATCTTTAGCAGACGTTCCTGCAATACCAATGAACTCCCCATCCACTGGCAGCCCGTTTCTGCAAAAGGATCGTCGATTTAAGAACACGCTGGCCAAACCACTGCAATTTTCACAGCGCACGCTCTAGCGCAGAGCACGATAACATCCCAGTTTGGACCTGCACCTCTTCTCGCACTCCCACAAGCGAGGGTAGGTCTCGGCTGAAGCCAGAGGGCACCACCCTGCTGCAAAATTGTGTGACGGGAGGGCAAGGTCCCCTCGCCCGGCAGCGGCCGGTGTGTTTGCAGCAGCCCGCTGGCCTGCGGGAAGCGGGAAGCGTGCTCTGAAGGAAGCCTGGCTTTCAGTTACATAAAGCTCCAAGCCACTAAGATTGTACAGTAACTCTCCTGAGCAGTGCTGATATCTCCTAGACAATATTGCGATATTCTGGCCCCGCTGCTCAGCCAAGACCTGGACGTAGAGAGCGCAGCTGCACGCCCTGGTCCCCGGAGCCACCATGAACAGCCTGCAGCCCGCTCCAAGCACCGGGTCCCCCGGCTTCTCTCTCCCAAAGACCCCCTTAGGTGTCTGGCAGCATTTCAGATGCGAACTTGCCCAGCCTACAGCAGGCGATACGCTAGGCTTTCAGCAACTCCATTTTGAAACTGCGGCTCTGAGTCCGGCCAGCTTTTTCCCGGGCATGGGTGTGAGTTACAAGGGCACAGGGAGCTCATGCAAGGGGCTTGCGTGTTCAGCTGGGTCCCAGGGAGACCCCCTCCCCTCCTCCGGAGGTGTGGAGTCACTGGGTCTGCTCATGCACCTCTCTAAAGCCTGTATGCTGGGTCAGGAATGTGGATACCAGCTCAGCCACAGGCCCATAAAGCCGACGAAGTGTTGCCCTGCACTTCAGAAAGAACATCTTAACCCCGGCAGGACTTTGCTGCCTGCTTTTATGCAAAAACCTCTTGTTTGCTTTGTACAAGATGGGAGGATTTGGCTGACAGTTTAAACTGGGTTAAAATGTGTCACTGGCTTTTTTCCTTTTTTATTGTGTTTTTGCAGTGTATGCTGGCTCATAACTTTACGAACTATTTTTAAAGGACTCCTTACAAAAATAAGCATATTTGGGCGGTTTAAATTTGTTCTTAATAAATGGAAAGATTTACTAAAACAGGTCTGATGTGATGACTTGGGAGGGATTATTCACCATTGATGCCAATATATTCCAGACAGCCTGAAGAATTAAGCACTCTGGGTGTCGAAAGCAATCCGAATATCACCTAAAACTCGTGCTGAACGGAGCTCTTGTCTGCAAGAGGTGAGGGTGTCAGGAATCCAGCGCGAGTCACGGGACTGCATGGCGGGTGAAGGCAGGTAAGACCTAACTTTGTGTTTTTGTGTGAACTCTTCAGATGTAGTGTAGTGTAGATAGTCGTGTAGTCCAGCTCTGCAAAGAAATCTGTCCGATAAAGCCACGAGGCAAAGCGCAGCTTTGATAAATGGTGTGTGCTTCGCAACCGCATTCCTACCAAGTGCTGCTGTCACTCACCAAGCAAATTTATCCTATTTTATTCTAAAGTGCGTTGGACTCCAGGTGTTAGGAATTTTCCCCTGACCCCTCTTCTCCTGCTTGTGGTTTCACTTTTCTTTAAGGAAACAGATTTAACCACTTATAAACAGAATTTGCTAACAGTTTTTAATGATGGTCTCTCAGACTGGAAAGGATCCCAAGGAACTGCAGAGTCTCCCAATGGATCGGCGCACGCAGGTAGCACTGGCACGAGTAGAAGCAGAGTCCTGGCAGGACGGCACGTCCCGTGAGAGGGGCTTTCCAGTGAGAACACTCAGGCATTGATGTGCTGAGAAATAGTCGAAGGGAATGCCAGGAATTACTCCCCAGGACGAAGTATGGCCCAAGCTAGCATTGGTGTCAGATGCTTTTTTGTAAAACAGGCAGGCTCAGTTCCATTTGCTCTATCTGCTAGTCTAGGTGCTCTGCAGAAGGCAGAAGTGTCAACTTATATCATGGCCATGTCCTACCTCAGATCAATTTTTCTAAGTGAATAATTTCCCCGATCACAGCCCACAGAGAGCTGGCAAGCAGCACAAAGCTCCTCGTCCAGTAGTGCTGGCTTTCTTCCTCATGTCCCCCTGTTATAATGGAATACAGACTGTTAAATACGTATTTAAAGGGGAGTGTGATGTATTACTTTTGCTGTAATAGCTACAAGAATGTTATATTATTGTGAATGGAAAGAGAAAAAGCTCATTTGATCGCAGGTGAATAGACTCATGCAATGACAGAGCCTTGCAAATCCTTTTTAGAGCCAGTGTGGATACTAATTTATTTTGTTTACATTGGAATTAACTCTGTACATACCCAGTTCTCTGCCTATGCATCAGCTTGCATAGGTTTCCTGTTATTTTCTTTGATCAAGCGGTGTTGCCGTTCCAGAGCATGCATGACCCTCACCATCAGAACAACGGCACGAATCACACTGACCCTTCAGTTCATCTGGCTTGTGCGAAAGTCATTTCCAAAAATTCCTGATGCTCTGCTGGCCATATAAAGGTGCATGGATTTACTTCTTTTTACTGTAGCACTTTTCATGTTTTACTAACGAGCAGGTGAAAGCTTACGCTTCAGGAACTGGACTTGGATGAGTGCTAAAATATTTGTCTCCCATGAAATGAGCAGGCAGTAACAGGCTGCAGAAGTGGGAGTTGTAGCGTTACTTGGACTTATGACCAAGGCCACTCCAGCTGACTGCACCATGAACAAGCTACGTGGTGAGGCTGGGATATCAAACATTTCCAAAAGTGCTTCTAGCGGCATTGTGCCTTTTTTATTTTGGCTGCAGAAATCAGCAAGTCTGAAGTGTGCCAGGCTGAGGTCCAGATCTTTCTGTGATCTCTAGAAGGGTGTTTGCTACGGAGGCCATAGAAAGTTCCACTTGGCATGTCTGCTTGCGTGTCACTGCTAGTGATCAGAGCAGGTATTCCCAAACTCATTTAACATCTTTCCTTCCATCGTTGTAAAAAGTGAGAACAGCATGAGGTGCTAGAGGTCTTACCCCAGGGAAGAAGATCAGTCCTTTAAACCAAAAGCATGATTTCTTCTTCTTTTTTTTGGGGGGGTGGTGGTGGTGGTGGTGGGGGTAGTGTGTTTGTGAGGAGTAATTCAAACATGGCTTGACTACAATGACGAAGAGCTAACTGCAAGGTAGAAAGCACTTTGACATAATTTGTTTTATTTCTATGTTTCTTTATCACATAGTCACCTTTGAAACCAAGCCCTGGAAAGTTTCAGCTGAGGAAACGGTGCCAGTTCCAAATCTGGAATCTCCCTTCTGCTACACACACAGTCCTCCCTGTTCCAAGTTAGGGGCTTGCTTGGGCTTCCCTACAGCCAAACACCAGCCAGGAAAGTTGGGATCCAGATGCCCATTTGGATTACACACAGTTACTGTCATCACTATACAACGTACAAGGCTGTTGAGATCCCAATTTACAGTCTGGGGGGCATGTACAGCTGTTGGAATTTTATGCTAAGCCCCCATTCCCAGTGTTCCCCGTTGGCGATGCAGTCTCATGTTGTGTGGTGGAAGACAGGCTGCCAGGGTGAGGACGTTTGTGCCTAGGTGTGTAAGGACTCCCCCTTTGGGAACGGAACACTTTGTGGGAGCTGGGTCTGGCCATAATCCTTGCATCTTCCTCCATCCTTCTCTCGTGAGCATTAAAAATCTGTTAGCTTTGCTTACCAGCCAAATTACTTTATTCCACATTATTTCTTCATAAAAAGTTATTCCGCTTAGGAGATCTGATTCACGTTCGTCCGTTACGCAAAGCATCTCGGAAGGGAAGTAAATTGTGCAGCTGGTTTAGCGTCCCTGGTGGTCAGAGACGATCAGCCGCGCCTCTGCGCCCCAGTCCTCAGCAATCCCTGCAACCACTTCCTTGCAGGAAAACGAATTGGCTCAATCCATATGAAGCAATTCTAGCAGGGAAAACCACACTCAGCTGAAAGATACGGTTTAGCCTTTTGGAAATAGTTTCAACTTTCAAGATAACTATTCCTTTGAGGGGCTCTAACTATAAATCCCAGAGTGCCCGCAAGCAGTTGGGCAGCAGCCAAAAATGCCAAGTCAGAGGAGAATAATTGTTTTCAAATGGTGACAAACCTGCAAGGTCGGCAGAGAACAGAGGAGCTATGTTGCTGAATGGAGATGGCCATGTAACTCAGGGCTGCGAGCTCTGTACACTAAGCAGAGCCGACCATCACCACAGGGTGTTTAGCTGATGCAAACGCAGAAGGCGACTGGTCTGCACTGGTCTAGCTCACCGGGCAGAAATGATATTGAAAGAGAATCTAAAGACATCAGGTTTAGACAGAGCGTGCCCTGCTAATGCTTTGGCTTGTTCTGGTTTTGTTTCCCAGAGGTGAAGAAATGACAGGTTTTCTATTTTTAAAATCACTGCAATGAAAATAATTTGACAGCTGGGTCTGGAGATTTCTGCGTCGTTACGAAACGCTGGTTGAAGTGGTGCAAGGCGGTACATTAATTACACAGTCAAGCATGCCTAAGGATGAACGATACTTGGAGCACAGGCTGGGAGTTTGCCACCGGTGTCGGTCCGGATTCCCGTGCGCCCTGGACAGACGCCTACGCAGTGCCGGAACACGCTGCGAGGGGTGCCAAGCTTCAGCAGCAGCGCTGCTTGTGCAAGTGCAGCTGCAAGTCATGTGGAATCAGCTTGAGGGAGCCTGGCGATTACTTTCTAACGATATCTACATGTAAAAAAAAAAAAAAAAGCATGCCTGGTGGTATAAATCAGCACAGCTCTGCTGACTGCAGCATTGCTGCAGCCACCTACTCCAGCTGAGGGTCTGGAGAAAAGCACCGGGGCAACAGGGAGGACTGGAAACTACCAGAGCACCTTTAAAGCCACCGTGCCAGCAAACGAGCGAGGCGTTCAGCTGCGTGGAGCAGGCTTCTTTCATCTGTGGCAGTTAAAGCAGGAAAGTGAACTTTAGATTCTCACAATTTTACTGCATCTGTTAAAGCAGTATTGGCTTTCAACAATGAAATTAGTATTCAGGCCAAGTGTCTCTGCAGAATTTCGGGCACTCCATGAACGGATAAAATTTCAATTGCAGAAACAAGAGAAAGTACCAGACACAAATGCACCACGTATTACGTTTAAGGAAAGACAGTGAAGCGGGCAGGTTATACCGTGGGAATAGGCAGCAGCTGGTGGCTGACCCTGGTGTTATCACTAAGTCACCGACGAGGCCACAAAAAATTAAGAAAATTAGTAAGTAAGGGCAGCCTGCCTTTAAGAAATCCAGAAGGGCTGGCCTGCGGGCTAGCGGCAGGGAACCGCTAAGATCTGGGCTTGGGCTCCAAGCCGGGTCCCTTGTTCCCAGGCAGACAGAGTTGGCAACAGCCCGTATCGCTCTCTGGTGGCCCCTCGGGCCAGAAAGAGGAGGTATATTGGCAGCCCAGCGAGGGAACGGCAGCCAGCTCCCCTCGCCAGAAATCAGGTCGCTACACTGGCGGTGAGACAAGGGCTAAAGCAGGGCCCCTGGGGCGCAGGAGGCACAGGGCTTGCAAGGAGACGCACGGGAAAGACCTGCGACCCAAAACTCTTTGGGGCGCAGCGTGGAGATATCCCGACGACATCCGCGCTTCTGCGGCTCCTGAGTCTGGAAGGGGCTGCAGCTCTGTTTTCCCCACGCACGGGGCTCTGTGTTTGCCTGTTCTCTTTCCACTGCTGTTCTGGACAGGCCTCCTGCTCATCCTTTCACTTCATTAAGAGGGCCTCGGCCCCTCCTCCAGCATCTTAAACGACGGTGCTGGGAAAGCCAGCAGCGACAGGGGTGACAGGCAGACCCGCAGTAACTCACGCACCCTTTTACTTAAAGCCCCTGCAATTACCTTCTTCCTAGGTGGGAATCTCTCCCAGTGATTATCTGGCTCTTCTGATTTTCATCAGCTGGAGAGCTGCGTCTTTGGGCTTATCCTCTCGGCATCCTTGCCTACCCCTTAATGTCACGGGCTTTGGCCAGTGAGCCCAGTTCCAGCTTCTCTCAATTGCAGCCTCATCCTCTTGCAAGAGTAACTCACAAATAAAGCGAAGTGGGAGTTGCCATGTTAATGTGCTTCCCTCGAGCCCTCGGGGAAAGGTCCTGAACATGATTTCTTCCGCTTGGATGGAAAGAAGAATTTCTGTTAGAGCCTCCATGAAATTACAGCCTTCTTTTTTTTTTATGAAATGTAAAACAAAGTAAATACTACCTTAGAGTCTCTTATTCGTGCTGCAATAAAATGAGACACTTCCTTGGAAATAAGTTTTAAGACACGAGTCTTGTAATGTTCGTATTTATTGGAGTGGAGTTCACAGCTGACCTGAGGTCTGGAGGGTTTGGAAGCAATAGGCTATGTGAACTTCCAATTCCTTCTCCAGCACACGAGGTGCAAAACTGGTCGGTTATTCAGAGCCTTCCCCACCCTTCGTAAGCTCGTGTGCTCATATATCTCTCATGGTACATAAAGAATGACATATTGCAGTGAATCTGCTGAGAATAGCTTGTAAAATACATCATTATATGAATCAGCCTCATTAGAAGTCTCCTTCTCTCATGATTTAAAACAGACGCGGTACTTGCAGGACTGGAAACCAGTGTGGTTTTTTTTTTTTCCCCCCTCTCCTGCTGGCACGCTGCGCTCAACCAAATGTTGAAACAGAAGAAAACAATTCTCCGAGCTCAAGGCCAGAAGTAGAAAGCAAGTCCTGCATTACCCTGATGCCTCTCTGGCATAATTAAGGTCTTGGGTGTCTCCCAGGATATAGGGCTTTCCAGCTTCGTTAATAAAATATCACGTTGCGCTCCTAAACAGCACAAAGCTGCATGCTTTGCATACTCCAGATCCCCCTGACTCGGGGCCCTGTAACACCTCACGTTCAGCATCCTTAGCCCTTCCAGGCTTTTCTCCCACAGCTGCTGCTGTGTTTCTGAAGTGAAAAAAAGCACGACGCGGTGCCTGTGATAGCAGGAGACAAGGCTTGGCGACCCAGGAGGCCTCTCCCAGCCCTAGTTTATGCAAGGGCTGCTGCACCAGGTGCCACGGCTGCATGGCTCCGACTTTGCTCAAATTGCTCGTGTGCTGGTGCAACCACGTGCCAACGAACTCCGTGAAGTTAGTGTTTTGCCTTAGATGGGGCTACAGCAGATGCAGTCCAAATGACACACCGTGGATCGCAGCAGCTCTGGGCTGGTGGCCATCTCATGCAGGACTCATGGTAGGAAAGGGACGGCTCTTGGCTCCAAGGCAATGAAACTTGCCTCCACTTGCCCAGAGAGGGGGTGGAGGCCCCATCCCTGGAACCATTCCAGGCCAGGTTGGACGGGGCTGTGAGCAACCTGATGTGGTTCAAGGTGTCCCTGCTCCTGCAGGGGGGTTGGGCTGGGTGACCTCTGGGGGTCCCTTCCCACCCAAAACATTCTATGATTCTATGAAATAAACTCTTTTGCTCCCATTTGCCCTCGGCGTATTGTAGAGCTCACTGACAAACTGCAGGTACAGCAACTTCTCATTGTTTCTCTCCTGTCACTTCAGCATCGGAGAATGCAGTATTTCTTGCTGTTATTTCTTTCAAACCATGCCAACACACACCCTCCACACCGTGTTTTGGCTTACAAGCCTCTGGCTGCCCTCTTCTGAATCACACTGACTTTTTAATTAACTGAGATAAGTACCATTACTCAGCTGTCCTCGGTTGTTCTGGTCTCCCAATGCTTCCAACCATGTAACCCATGTTCTCTCCCTGGTTTGCTCTGCGTTGCGGGCTTGTCACCGAAGAGCCATGTCAGCTGAACGACGCGTCATATTTCTGTCTCCCAGCCCAGATTTTGGGCCACGGACATCACCAGGAGCCTTCTCATGATCGTGACATCATGCCTTCGCAGCAAGCTGTACTTGTCGTGAGCTTTCGTGTTCTCTAGGCTCTGCTGTGGCTTTTGCAGGAGTGGCTCGGCACGTGCGGGCTGGCGGAGCTTTACTCACGGAGGCGATAAGCAGCTTCTGCTCAGCACCACGGGCTCTGCTTGCCCCCACGGGCTTTCGACGCTGCCCTTGCGTCCTGCAGCATCCTCAGGCTGCTCTTGAACCCGCGGTGCCTTCGGCGGCTGGAAGCACAACCCTGTTCATCCCTCCAGGGGCATCTCTAGGTTTTCAAGACCAGGTTTAGCTGGATGCAACGCACCTGCTAGGACGGCCAGGGGCTGCACAAAATGAGCCGTGGGGAGACAGGGGCTGGGAGTCCAGCAGCTGTGGTAGGGGAGGAAGGACTTCAGCCTCCCCTGTGCTCTGGACATCTGCTACGTCTTTGTCAGCAGCAAATACAAATCCCTGATTTTCCTTCCGCCGTTGTTTGGCTGTTCTAGCTTGTGATCCATGGACGGCGCCAAGGACTCAGTGCTGTCTGAAGACGAGGAGGCGTTTGCAGAAGCCCACATACCCTCGTGCCACTGCAGCACAGTCAGGAGGTGGCATTTCAGGGCATAGAACAAGCAGATTTCCTCTCCATTTCGAGACTTGATCGTCCTTTCCCACACATTCGCCTTATTTGTTGTGATTTGGGGGAATTATTTTTAACAGCAGTTCGCATAACCTTTGCATCACGGCTGCTTTTGCCACGGACAGAAGCAGGCTTGCTTTCCTTTACCACTCACTTTGCTTATCATTAACTGCTTTACAAGACCTGTTGCATTTCAGTCGTGATTTACGCCTCGGGACTGAGCATCCCTTGCAACGCAAGTCTTGCCTCCTGCCCCTTGGGTTTGACAGGGAGGATCTGGTTCCCAACACTGGGATTTCGCAGCTGCGGTCTGCCCGGCTTCCTACCCGCCCATGGAAAAGAAGGGAGCGCACAGCAACAGCGAAAGCCCCGCTCCAGGCTTCAGGCTTCTCAGCTGGAACAACTGTTGCGGTTGGAAGTTGTTTTGTTAACTTCTTTGGCTAATTGATAACATCTGCATCTCGCCACCCTTCCTTGTGTCTCCAGCTACTTCCAAAAAGATCGGACAGATAATCCCGGGGCAGATCTCAGTTTCTGTATGCGTGAGATATCGTCACGCTTTTGGAAAATCGTGTGAGAACTGGGGGGCTTCTTCAGATAATGTCTCCTTTATGAAGGTTTCTTTCACACAGTCGCAGAAACAAGCCCAGAGACACTAAGCAAGCCTCTTGCGATTCAGTTGGCATTTCCCTCGTGCTTGTCTTCAGAACTATTGATTTTACACTTTTTTCCCCCCTCTGTTTTTCCCCACCATCCTTTCTAAGTTTGAAATTTACATTTGGGCTTTCAAATATTGGAATTAGCTTTTATTTTTCATTACTTTTCATTTTCTTTGTATTGCAATAGATGGATCAGGAACTGGTATAAGTGATATCTTAGCAAATAAAATCCTTGTATTCAGGATCACTCTTGAAGTCTGGTAATACACAGTGACACCATATAGGTCCCAAGGAGACATTATGGTTGTAATGGAAATATCGTATATCTCATATCCCAGGTCTGATATATCAGCTCGGCAATAAAAAGAAACAGGATATTTGCAACTATATTTTAACAGGGATTTTGCTGTTACCATGAGAACATGGATTACTTAGAAATTTTGGTGAGAAAACTCTTTAATGGTTTCATCAATGTCTAACCCCGGGAGATTTCAGTTCTTTCACTGCTATTGAAATAGCTATTAAGGCAGTGAAAATCAGAAACGTATGAGCGTGTTGCATTGGTGTCTTACCCTACATCTCAGACTAAGGTCTCAGTACAGGTCAGATGGTCCCTTCTATCACATTTCAGGATTCCCGAGATCGGATCGGGGTTGTGCCTAGCGACATGTGCCCGCTCTGAACTCTCCCCAGCTTGCCCACCTTTCCCTTTTGGGCTGGGGAGAGGTTCCCTCCTCCACCTCCCTCGTGCTGTTGGGATGGTTAATGCTATTAATGAGCAAGGCCTCGAGATGTCTGCAAGCCCCGGGATGTGCAGGGAGCGGATGTGATCCCTGGAAGCATTCAAGGCCAGGTTGGACGGGGCTGTGAGCAACCTGATCTAGTTAGTGGTGTCCCTGCTCACTGAAGGGGGGTTGGACTGGGTGACCCCTAGGGGTCCCTTCCAACCCAAAACATTCTATGAGTCCATGTGATCCAAGACTCGAAGGCTTGCCGTCGCCCAGCCAGCCAGGAGAGCCTCATGAATTTCCTTGTAAAAGGCATTTCTTAGGATTTGGGGAGACTTGTGTTACATAATCCTTTGAAAACCATATTTGACACAGGGTAGGGCTATCCCCTTTACGAAGTCCCCAACAGAACATGCAAGATGCCCTGTGAGCACTATTATTATTGCCATTCTTTTATTTTGTGCCATTTCAGCATCGCTAGCATCTACCAAAGAAGCCAGATAAAATCCCAAATACAGATCGCTTGTAACTTCACCTAACGCAAGCTCAACACATTTGGTCTCAATCTGAGTGCCTGGGCTGGGATGAGCTCTGCAGGGCTGTAATAAAATAAATATTTTCCTGCACTGAGAATGGCTCAGTGAAAGGTTCAGTGTCAGGTCAGCACAGCAAACTCTTTAACTGTGTTTTGCTAGACGTGGACCATGTCTTCACCTGAGAAATTGTCACAGCTCCATAGCAGCTGGTGGAGTGGAAGTGATTTAAATCATTCACCTCTCGCTCGCTTTAAACGCTGGTTGGGTCAGCATTTGAGGAAAGCTGGGCAGGGGGTACAGCCCCAGCTTTCAGAAATAAAAATGTTTCCACCAAAAAAATAAAAAAAGATCATGAATGGATTTTCTGTGGTGTTCCCTTTCCTACTCTGCCCTGCTCAAATTGGATTACTTACAGAAGCAAAGGGAACAAGCGGCTGTCTTGCAGCAGGCTTGTCCCAGGTGAGTAAGTTTGAGCTCCTTAACAATTGGCAATATAATGAGAGTTCTTTTAATTGCTTTTTCAAACAAACCTGAACCACCTGTTCTGCCATTTTAATGCAGGAACCAAAGGAAATGTGATTCACAGGTGTCTTATAAAAGGGAAGGCAGAGATGCTTGGGAAGGAAGCTTGCCTCTTTGCTGTAGTGTGAGCCAGACCTTGAGAATTCAGTGACCGGCTGGTTTGTGTCATTGCACAACTGGGGCAGAAGTAACCTGCTCATCAGAAGAATTTGCTAAGGTTAGTAGTTTTCCATTCCTCTGCAATCGTGTTGTCTGTCGGTACGCTGTAGGTGAGCAATAAAAGCCCACCTCCCTGCTAGGTCATTCCCAAAGCTGTTCCTAAAGAGAATATCACTGTGCTATAAACTCTTGGTAACCATATATTTATTTTTGCCACCTTTCTTATAGCTGGGTGCTGATGCAAAGTCAAGGTAGCTCCCTTTCAATTTATTGGGAGTTGATTATGAACTCTAGAGCTAAAACTCAGCTCTATAGGTGGTGGTTCCTTAAATGAAACTTGTGTATCAAGGAACTTTTCTAATGCTTGATACTTTCCTAGTTAGAGAAGTGGTTCATCTTCTACCTAACCATGCCTTTGGTTATTGACTGTTAGCTCCAGTGTGCCAGATAGAAGCATAAGGAGGTTGTAGTGAGGTAGGGGTTGGTCCCTTCTCCCTGGTAATGGGCAATAGAACAAGGGGAAATGGTCTCAAGTTGTTCCAGGGCAGGTTTAAGTTGGACATCAGGGAAAATTCTTTCAATGAAAGGCTTGTCAAGCACTGGAAGGGGCTGTCCAGGGAAGGGGTTGAGTCCCCATCCCTGGGGGGATTTAAAAGCTGGGCAGACGAGGTGCTGAGGGCCAGGGTTTAGTGGTGGGATGGCAGGGTTAGGGGAATGGTTGGGCTTGGTGATCTTAAAGGGCTTTTCCAACCTAAACAATTCTATGATTTTTTTTCATTTCCAGACTTGTATCAGCCCATACAAAAAAATTAAAGGTTTGATTAAATTTGTAAAGAGGACTATGAGCAGAGCTGGAAGTGAATGCAGGAGTTCTGGTCCCAGGTCTTGTATCTCTCGCTAATTAATTACTCACTGATGTGAATTAGTCTCCAGAAAGATCAGCCACACACCCCACAGATCATCTCAGCCCAAAGCAGAGGTATTGCATGCACCCTTGCAGGCTGGGGTCAGCAAGAAAAGCATTGTGTGCTCATAACAGAAGTGGATGATGCTCCACACCTGGGCCTAGAAGTTTTACTGCTCATTTAAATGCAGCAAATGCATCCCATGTAATCTCATAGCTCTTGGCAGGACCTCGCTGTCCTTGTTCAGTGAAATGGCTATTTCCTGAGATATTGCAGAGGCTGCTCTAGGAAGAGAAGGTGGCTTTCTTGGTTGGGCTTACTGCAAAAATCTTCATTGGTGATGTATTTTCAGCAGAGGACTTTCAAGTAAAGAGTCATCCAAGTATGTGGTGGTTGTTCACCGGCTGCCAGTGCTTCCAGTCCTTGCAGAAGCTGGTTAAGTGGAAGTATTTCTTTATGGCCATTGCCATTTATCCTTTCATTTTGGGAGATGCTCTCCTTTTGGGGTGGGTCAGTACATTTACAGGCTACGATAAGTTGTCCTGCATTGAAGGGTTTACAACCGTATGTATATTTTTTGATTTTTTTGGGACACATATAGATCATGTTAAAAACCAGAAGTCCATTGTTCAATCAATCAAGTTAATCCTGGTGCTCCTTGATAACTATAGCTATCGCGTTTCAGAGTGATTTTACTGGATATTACTGGGATTACTTGTAGTAGCCACTCAGTCTAGACAGGGGTTTCTATTACAGTGAACACAGACAAAAGGGTAAGAAATATTAATGCCCAGCATCCATTAACCATGCACAAGCTGCATATCAGAGAGTGGATCCTGTTCGCTTGGCTGTGCTTCCCTTTTGTTTCTCTCTCAGGAGGGCACTGGCTTTTTTAATTAAATGAAACAGGTTGTCTTAATAAGGGGTGAGAGAGAAAAGAGCTGCTTGAAAAGTGCCATTTAGGTAGAGAGATTTTTGATGAACTGTCCCATTAGGGCAAGGTCCAAGTATTTTGGCCCAAGAGCTGTCTTCAGGATGACGTCCATCTTGCAAAAAGGTCAGAAGAGAGAGCAGAGCCATGATGATCTTGCTGAAATGAACAGCTTGGAAACTTGGATCTCTGAGAATCCCATTGCTGTGAGAAATATGGTGAAGGTGGATCTCCAGGCTGTCATCAGGGCTGCATAAAGTTACACTACCCGCTGTTTCTGACACAAAGCCATTTAGAATGACAAGCACTCCCAGAATGCTGCTCCTTGAAGAAATGTAACGTGGCAGTGACATGGAGTTCCCACTGTCCCCTAGAAGACAATTCTGCTGCAACTAAATTGGGGCAGTTGGCTGATTAAAATTCTGCCTTGTTAACAAGGCACTGAGTGAGGTAATAAAGTTCAACTCCAAAGCATTTCAAATTCTCATTTTATGCTATTCCACATGTTCAAACTCGTAACACATGGGCAAACATTGTATTTGCTGCTGAGGCTGCCCGTGTCACAGATTTTATTTTGGATATGGCATATTTCAGATTGTTGTCAAGTTGCCCATCATAACTGAAGCTCTGCCAGGTCTTCCAAAACATGTTAGGAGTTAGGGCAATGGTAGAAAAGCTTAAACACTTTGCTTGCATGTGGCTTGCCATCCTATATACATTCACCCAAAGACAGTGATGATCCTTTGATTCTTGACATCCTTTTAAGACTTTGGGGGTCAGAAGCTAATTGGCCTGCTGTTGGAAGGGTCTGCAGAGCCTCTGGAAGCAGAAGCTTCCAAAACTTTTTTTTTGGGGGGGAAAGGGAGAATTAAAAAAAAAAAATTGCCCTGTTATATAAGAAGCTTGCAATTATTTCAATTCAACCCTTAAACCCTGGGTTATGAGGCCAATTCAGCACTATATGGGTACCTAAATCACGACTTCCCCGCAAAACTTTAGCTTGGTGTAGACTTGGAGAGCACACTCTGTATGCCAATGCTCTCAACCCCCTTTTATACCCAGCAGCTGATCTCAATGTGTTTGAACGTGGTGTTCCTTGGTGGGTCCTAGGTCTTCCCTCCAGGCAGAGGAGAATAAGCAATGCGGGGGGGGGTGGTTGGGTTTTTTCCCTTTCTGTGAGGCAAGAGCTGTGTCTATATCCCTATTTCACAAAATGGAAGTGTTGCCATCAAGAAGCTAAGGTCCAAGTTTATCGAACTATGTAAGTACCTAATTCTCTGGGTTATTTTAACCAGCAGTTATGCTCTTAATACAGTTATGGATGTGATATACATTACTGGCATAAAACCTGTGGAGCGGGGCAATGCAGTTGGGTTCCCTCAAATTTCAGGCACACCAATGAACATTTTTTTTCTCTTGCTGTGTACTCTCTTATCTTGATCCAGAAGCTGCAGGTCTGTGTGCCTTGATACACCTCCCCCCTTGAAGCCTCCTTTCCTGGTAATAAACTAGGAGGTTCTGGGCTATTTCTTGTGGTCCTCTCCTTTCTGACACTGCAGTATGAATTTCTGCCCTCATTTCCAGGAAGATCATCATGGCTGGTGGTTTTTGCACCCATCTTTTGAAAGCAAAGCCCTTCAAATCAGCCCATGGGGATGGCCCTCTTCAAGCAGTCAATGGGTAGAGTAAAACCCATCCCTCCTTGGAGGAAGTTCCCTTATTTTCTTACAGGCGTGTGGATGGGATGTGGAAATTCTTGCTGTCATCTGGTGTAAGGAAGGTGTAGGGGGATCCAAAGAACACATATGGTATTATGTTAGCGTCTGAGGAGAACAAGATCAGAAAATGTCCCCTGTGGAAGAGATTTGCCTTTGTCCAGGGTGTTTTGCCAGGCAGCATAACCTGACTCTATTGGAAGAGTTGAATTGCTGTCACATAGCTTTAAAAACACAGTATCAAATTATACATATAATTTGAGGCTGTTTTTAATGAGCGTTTTCTCTAGCCTGTGGTTGCCTCTGGTTTAAATGTTCTCAACTTTTTGGTCAAATAAATAATAGACTAGAACAGTATTTTTGGGAAAAGATGATGCTTGGTGATAGCTGGGGATTCTGTGGCTTTCACTGCCCTTGGGATGGCTTGGACTGATGCGTATACTTTTCAAGAAAAGAAAAATGAACAACTTGAAGGCTTTAGCTGAAACACCATCCAGGACAGTGCATAGCTTTTTCTTTGGTTGCATTAGCTGATGTGAGGGTTTTTCTTTTTTTTTCTGAATATAACTGGGCTTCCCAAATATCTGTGTACCTCCCCCTATATTTTCTTTCCTTTATTTTTCATACTTTCCTCTGTTATTTCTCTTCCTCCTTATTGCTCTTTCATTCTTCCATTTCCCTCTGTGTTCCTCCCACTGTTTATTCCTATTTTGCTGCTTCCCTTCCCCGTTCTTCTGCAGTTCAAAATTGCTTCGCTTGAACTGTTACAACCAGTCTTAGCAAAAGTGAGCTCCTTGTCAAGGCTGAATTATGCTCTTGATCTAATGCTGGGCTCTCATCTGATCCCAAATGTGCCTGGCTTAAAAGGACAGCATCACAGGCTGGAGAAGAGAAGGTGGCAGGAAAGCTTGGTGAAGTTAAGCCATGGAAAGTCCCAGGACTCCTGCTTTAGTTCAGGCTCACTTCCACAGGGTTGTCAACAGCCAAGGGACGATGATGAGGGGTGAGAAGAGCTGGAATAAGCCATGAAGAAAACACAGCACAATGACTTGAATCTAGAGACAGAAGATGAGTCTGTATGCTTGGAACTTGTAGGATGCACCAACTCAAGGCCTGGCTTTTATTACTTGAATTTTCTTAAAACATAGCTGGCGGGGGGGGAGTGACTTGGCCTATGAAGGCCGTACCAGAGAGTGTTGGAAGGTTTTTTGGCTGATTCCCACTGGCTCGTGGATAAGGTCACTGTTGTGCTGAGGAAGCTGGAAGTGCAGGAGGCTTCTTCCTTGTACCAGAGCCTCTGCAATCCTTTCTCTTCTGCCTGCTGGACACCCCACACAGCCTGGCCCTGTGGCTTCAGTGGGTGACAAGAACCACCAGGAACTACTCGTAGTGATGTGGGCTTAACTGTTGTGAAGGACGACTGAAGTTCTGAGGTTTCCTCTTGGCCTTTTCTGCCCAATTTATGCTTCTTGACAAATCCATCGCTTGACTGCACTGTCACCTGCCCTCAGTCCCTGTTTCTGGGCTGCATAGCTCAGCTCTGGATTTTTAGGAAGCAAAGTGTTCTTCAGCCCTAAAGACAGTGAAGAACTGCGTTGATTTTATGTGGCCTAGGATAACGGCCTCGGGCTGTCCTGTGAGCCTTTCCGTATTTCTTCTGTTAATTCCCAAATGCCACTTGGATTCCTGAGCAATCAGTGGTACTCCACCAGTTTCATAACTTTGGATTAAACCTTTTTTCTTGAACTTTGTCAGTGATGTGGACATTTTGGAAGTTACAGACTATGAAGGAGGTAATCGTCTGTGGGAAAGGCTGGCCAATGCTATTTCATTAGCCGTCTGGCTCAGAGATCCTGATCCTGCTACTTCAGGCAATTTTTGAAAGACTGTTGGAGAGGTAGATGTTTAAATGATAATTAATAAGAGCATTCGTCTCCGTGATTCTCTTGGCAAAACTCTTGCTTTAGCATTAGCTTTCAGTAAAGCTCTGCCACTTACAACTTCATTTTAAAGAGGAAAAAAATGCTTTTAAAGCTTCAGATTTAGAAGTTTTTGCGCTGCTTAAAATGAGACCTCACCTGGAGTACTGTGTCCAGCTCTGGAGCCCTCAGCACCAGGAGGACATGGAAGTGTTGGAGCGGGTCCAGAGGAGGGCTACTAAAATGCTCCAAGGGCTGGAGCCCCTCTGCTCTGAGGCCAGGGTGGGAGAGTTGGGGGTGTTCAGCCTGGAGAAGAGAAGGCTGCGGGCAGAGCTGAGTGCGGCCGGTCAGGGCTTCAAGGGGGCCCAGAGGG
>NW_009260173.1:158044-158769 GCF_000687185.1 Egretta garzetta
ATTCAAGGCCAGGTTGGACGGGGCTCTGAGCAACCTGATCTAGTTAGCGGTGTCCCTGCTCCTGCAGGGGGGCTGGACTAGATGACCTCTAGGGGTCCCTTCCAGCCCAAAACATTCTATGATGAATAAAAATTTGCTTTTGGGGCAAAGCGCAGTTGACAGTTGTATTGGTGCTGATGGTTTCTGTTTAAAAACACTTTCCTTTTGTTTGTGGTGTCTTCCAGCTGCTGAGGTTCTTTGTTTTGCTTCCACCAAGTTTCTCTTCCCATCTCATAGGCATCAGGGGGGCCAAGTGCCTCCAACACCACGAGTGGAGAGAACTTGATTTTATTCTCTCACATGGTTTAGGTTGGACATCAGGAAAAATTTCTTCACAGAAAGGTCTGGCAAGCACTGGAAGGGGCTACCCAGGGAAGGGGTCAAGTCCCCACCCCTGGGGGGATTTAAAAGCCAGGCAGATGAGGTGCTTAGGGACAGGGTTGAGTGGTGGGATGGCAGGGGTAGGGGAACGGTTGGGCTTGGTGATCTTAAAGGGCTTTTCCAACCTCAACGATTCTATGACTCAGCTCTGTATATTGGTGTGGGAAGGGTCTGGAAAAGCACCAGAGATGCTGGGGAGAAGATGTTCTGTAATGCACATGGTAAATGGGATGGCCAAACGCTCCACTGTGCTTTACAAATGAGATACAAGGGTGGCAGGATGGCCGAGAGCACCAGGCCTTCAG
>NW_009260173.1:158780-209820 GCF_000687185.1 Egretta garzetta
CTCGGTTTACTCCTCCCTTTTGTGCGGCGGCCAGCCTACAGCAACTCGTTGGGACAGAGGCTGCTTGTGATTTTTAAGTTGCACATAAGGTCCTGTAGAGGCAGCAAGGACACTGCTGTGGGAATCCTGCTAAATGCTGTTGGGTTTGGACTGGCACTCAAAGGACGGATCAGCAATGGCAGAACGATAACCAGTGTCACACGGGCCATTCCAAGAGAGCAGTTTAGGGAAAAAAATTCACCTATTAATTTACTGGATAAAACATCTGTCTGGAGAGTCTGGGATCTGGCTCATCCTGCTGTCACGTTCCTGGATGCGCCTCGCTTCTCTAGGAAGAAGTTAGCAAAGCGAAGGAAATCAAAAAGTTAATCTCTTGCCTAACTAGTAGCTGTGTCTCTTTACCAGCTTAGCACTTCTGGGCCATATATCCGTGTAGGAACCCCAGTTGTACTTCTTTTTATGTGTATTGACTTAGTGGAGTGCAAACATGTTAAAAAGTTCACTTTCTCCTTTATATGAGTCTATAAAAAAGCTCTTAAAATGGAGTCATAGGGTTTCAATGAGACAAATGAATGATCAGCCGAGACCCAGCAGTCCTTCCCGATGGATTAGGTGCTTTAGTGTGAGAAATTTTAAGATGCTAATCAGCCTGGAGAGCTTTCATGCCTCCAGCACTATGTAATGACACAAAATATTGCGATGCCTCCAAGTTATAATGGAACAGGCGAGTAGGATGCGGTAATAGGTATCAGTCATGATATTTGATTCCAGTTAGAGCTGCGTTTTCAAAAGTCTCCAGGCAGCAGAGATTTCTTATGCATTTATGGGAATTTGAGTAAAACTAAACATATACATATTAGCTTGGAAACTTTTCTTACAGCTATTTGGACACAGCAACGTACAGAAATAATTGTAAACACATGCACAAGTGGATCAGCGTGCGCTTTCAGTGCCGGCTTTTAGGAGAAATAACACATTAACGTGTTTTTCTGAATTTTGCAAACGGCGCTGCAAAATTGCAGCTCAATAAACTTAACTTTAGATGTTCCTCTAAACTGGTGACACCAGTGCGATAGCGAGATGTTTTCCAGTTGGGATTTAGGAAGCTGTAAGGCATGACAGAAGCGTTCATAATGGGACATTTCAGCACAGATTTGAACTTGCATGGAGCTGATCCAAGATCAGCAGTGAAGGTATCTGTAACGCTTGCCGTGGAAGGGATCGATCCTGCTGCCAGGGCTGTAAACCACGCGCTGGCTGCGATGGTGTGGGAGCAGGTCACAGCTTACCAGAAGGAATCATTTACTGTACAGAGCTGTTACATTTTATTTCTGTACATTTGGCAATTTTGGGCTTTGTCCTGTCACATCTGCAGGCACGCGAGTGCTGCGTTTGTGTTCCCCGTTGGCCCCTGAGGTCGCCAACCGGATCCATCACCGAGGGGAAAAAGCAGGGTGCTTCATCTGCGGGATGTTCCAGGGGTGGTGGTGGTGTTTTGGGAGAGAAAGGGCAGAACTGCGGTGTTTGGAAAGGGTCCCCAGCTGGCTTTCGGCAGGGATGCACCCCAGCTAGCGCAGAAATGGTTAATGAGGAGCGCGGGGCTAGGAAACGGCATCCACCCCTGGCACGACAGCGTCAGGAACCCTGCCAGGAACCAGTAGCTGAGAGCCTCGCTAAAAACAACAGGACAACACCATTAAATGCCGGGAGTCTTAACTGGTTAGTGGCTTGTCAAGGTGACGCGCTTGTCGTCTTCATCGACACGCGAGCCGAGAGGCGTCTCTGCTATTTATAGAAACGTGCGACCCGTGCGGTTTGCGAGCGTTTATGTTGCCATTACAAGGACAAAATGTTATCTGCGTAATTACAAAGCTATATTCTGATAGGGATTCTTATTTAAGCCTGTTACGTGCTCCAGCAAAGCAGAAAATCCCTCGCTGAGCACCGTTAATAATGGAGCATTAAGAATACACTGTTTTCTTTTCTTGCTTTATATACATCTATTTATTTTTAAAACAACTAGGTTTCTTGGTGCTTTCTAGGATTTCTCTCCCGGGTGCTGGAGAGATCTTTTTCCCTGGACCTGGCTCCGCGAAGGAATGTCTCTGCAACCGTTCCTGGTGAGGTTCCCCATGCCTTGCTGGGACCAGCCCTCTCCCTCCCACCGCAGTCTGCCACAGGGCCTGGGACAGGGATTTAGGTGGGCGATGGAGCGGTGGGAGTTTGTCAGCTCTAGGGAAAGCACGCGGCCCAGGAGAGGCTGATAATGCTCAGGGATTTCCTTCTGCAAGGATTAAACCAAGCAATTAAAGCAGTGGTACCTGATGGCCTCAGCGCCCTGAGCGTGCGGAGCGCTGGGCTGCGGAGCCGGGCGGTGACGGCGCAGCATCACTGCCTGCAGACTGCCCCGAGCCTGGGAGACAGAAAATAAAGCTCATTGAAATGAAAAGGGAAGGGAAGGAGTGTGAACCCCGCAACGGGAGGAGGTGAGAAGGAAGGCGGGAGGGAAGGGCGGATGGGGAGGCCAAGCCTTCCCGGGGGCAACCCCGCTCCCTGGGCAGAGCCGGCCTGGCTGCTCCTTCCACCGCTGCCGCTTGTGCACGGCAGATGCGGCGGCAGAGCAAGTAGCCAGGGATGATAAGAGATGGCCACTATCAACCTGGCTTTGCTTGCCGAGCCGCGGGGAATGTGCATCTGGAAAGGCGGTGGCACCGCTCCTCCATTGCGTGCCGTGTCCAGCTGAGCTGCCGTGGTCGGGCAGGTAAGAGGGGAGTGATCCAAGGAACCTGGCTTCCCAGAGGGATTCCCACGCTCCGGAGACCTGAAGTTGGAGGATGGCTTGGCAGGCTAACCCGTACCCATGCCACCGAATGTGATTTGCTGCTGGGATCCAGGGATGCATCTCCCCTTGCTGTGGGAAATGAGCTTGTCTCTCTGGCTTTAAGGCACAGCAGCAAATTAAGCAGTGGGGGGAAAAAAAGTGCAGAATCAAATCTTTTCCTGGGCTGGGCACTTGCGGAACTGTAAGGGTAACATCAGGGTTGTGTGGCTTCATCACGGACACGTGCACGCCGGGATTTAAAGGCCAGTGGCGAGGCTGAGCAAACAGTGTGGATGGGAGGGAGGGAAACATCTCTTTTTCTTGTGCCGGTGCAAAGGATGACGAATTGCCCCGGGACAGCTGCAGGGCACTTGGAGCTGTGGAAAACCAGCGGATTCCTGCCACGCTTCCCCAGCCAGCAGGCAACAGCGGGGACCTGCCAGGTAAAAACCAGGCTCTGTGCTTTGTCCAAGTCCTTAGAGCTCCACTTGGAGAGAAGGGAGCAAGGAACAAGCTTTGCTTCACTGCTTAAAGAGTTACTCAGAAAGGAAAAAAAAAAATACCTGGAAGAAATATTTCAGTCCCAAGTAATATTTACTTGGGTGCTTAAAACTTTGTGAAATGCCCCGCAGGTCACAAGCCATTCATCCTGCTGTGTATTTCTCTTTAAGAAGGTGCTTGTAAGTACTACTGGAGCACATGTGTGATGAGGGGTTGCCATGGCAAACAGGTTTTGGCACTATTTAAGACAGAGTTTTATTGCGCAGCAGAATAAATAAGCATGTTAAAGCCACATACAGTAACTTGTTGGCACATACATTAATGCTCCCAAGGGCTGCAATAACTTAAGCACCCTCCCTTTAAACATTCTTCAGCGTTTTTTCTTTTTTATTGACTACATGCATTTAGTATTAGGGCTAGGAATGTCCCATTTCCACCCCCTTTTGAAGTGAGTAATTGAGGCAAAAAAGGAGGGCTGTCTAATAAATCATAAAGGGGCGTTGTGCACAGGCGAGAGGGGCAATTCTGCCTTCCCCAACATGCGCGGGGCTAAGCCAGCGTGAGGCCTGGCCGTGTGCTAAACCCTGACGTGCTCCCCCCAGACCCAGGAGCGAGCCAGGGGGCTTGAATTTCTGATGGAGCCTGAAGAATCGGGAATGGTTTCTCACAGTTTTCTGCAGTTTCTGCCTTGCTCTGCTGTGCCAAGCCGCCCTTCTGCCACCTCGCAGCAGCGAGCTCCTCGCTTCAGCGTCAGGCACTTTATGAACCACCTGTCCTGTTCCCAGTCCGGCTCCCAGTTCACACCAGTGAGTCCTGTCAGGTCTGGAAACGCTCCCGGCCTCGAGGAAGTGCTGCAGGGGGATGAGAGGCAAAGCCTGGGAGAGGGCTTGGGTTTGCGGTGCTCTTAAAGGCGGACATAAATTACACTTTATAATGAAAGCTCTGCTTTAAGAAGAGTTATTGGTGTATTAGGCTGGGCTTTATTAGCTGGGAGGCTTCGGAGCCATGTGGGAGGTGTGGCACTGGCTCCCTCTTCTGTGGGAAGCTGAAACTTGTCTGGTTTGGGGAACTTGGAAGCTGCCAAAAGCAGGCGAAGCCCCCCAAACCTCCCCCATCCCTCCCATCTCCCAGCCATAAAAGCCCAATTAGTGCAGCCGTGGTCAGGCGGGGGCAGAGCTGGCCCCTGCCCCAAGGAGCTGGCCTCCATGGCTTTGTGTTAAAAACGGGGAAATTGGACCCAAATATCCTCATTTTCTCGGTGAGTAAGGAAGTTACCGGGGAAGAGCGACAGAACACACGGCCTGCCCTAAAAGACAACTGTAGTCGGTGCTGGCTCCCCTTCTGCTGGGAAGAAAAATCTGTTTTACGCATTCCCTCTGGTTTAGGATGAAAGCTGCCATGCATTTTACTCCTTGGGCCCTTTTTGCCTCTTGCCCCATTGCCAAGGTGACGCCGCAGCCTTCAGCAAGGCTTGGGCTGCTCTGCAGAGCTCAGCTCCTCAACTTCCCCGCACCCCTGGCCATCGCTGCGGTGTGCCCAAGCCTTGTGAAATGGGGGGGGGGGGGAAAGGTTGGTTATTTTATGAAACATGTTTGTAATATCGCATACTGATGGGCTCATTATGAATTACAATTTGCTGAATAAGAGCATTCATGAGGGAGGGTTAGTGATGGAGAGAAAGGGAAGAAAAAAGGAGGGGGGTGGGTTTTATGCCCATAAAGGGGTCTCCTGGGCACAACCGGGGTGGAAGACCCACCATCTCCTTCCAGCTGCTTGGGCTTGCTTGCAATTAAAGCCTAGTGGAGCTGTCAGGGGCTGTTGACAAATATATTATAACCAACGTAGGTTAAAGGGAAAGTTACTTGGAATTAATCCATCCCCGTGCCGTACTCCCGCTTCGCTGCGGAAGAACGTGCCGGGAGGAGCAAGCGCAACGCTGGCCGCGTTGGGAGACCCTTCCCGAGGTGGAAGTGTGCAAATAGGGCTACCATGGTACGTAATGAGAAGCTGCAGGGCTTTCAATTATCCCGCAGGGTCTGGCGCTCTGCAGCTTGACTGACAGCTAATTATGCCGCTGCCATTTTTTTGGCAGTGGAATTTAATCTCCCAGATGGAAAGCAAATCAATCTGCCCATCGCTGCAGCTGAGGCGTACTTTGGCTCGACTTTAATTTATTCTCCTAAGCCTGAGCAGGCTACCCGTTTCAAGGTACAAAAATATCAGATTTCTTCTGTTAACCAGGCTGGTGGAAAAGTGTGGAAGAGTTGGGATTTCGTCGGCTGCGCTGCGAAGCGTCGTTGCCCCTTCCTTTGCATTAGGGAAGAGCAGCATCATCTCCCCTTGATTCCTGCTCCTGGGCTCTGACAAGGAAGAGGCATTTATGAGCGGGTTGCGAGTGATAATGGTTAAACATGAGTTGGGGAGGCATTAAGTGGGATTCTATGGAGGAACGAACTAAATCTCTGAAGAACTCGACACGAGGAGGAGTCGGTGGCAATTTTCAAGCGCTTCAGCCAGCGCGCGCTAGCCCGGTTCCTGTTGGGTTTCATGCCGGGGATATAAATGCAATCCTTCTGCTTACCTGTGCTCTCCAGGCCTAGCAATTACGCTGCTCCCTCTGAGGTGCTGTTGCAGCTTCAGGCATTACCATCCCCTGTCAAACCGCCGGAGGGCGGGGGGTGACTCCTTACCGCAGGGCGCAGCCGGATCTTCACGTACCCGGGCACCTGCAGCTCCTGTCAGTGCTATTTTTCAGGCTACAAACCCCAATTTTAGCTAGGATCAAGGGGAAGGGAGCTCACAAAAACTTGGTGCTAATGAATGCTGGAAAACCAGAGCCTTGTTTTTCTGCAGACTTTCGCCCATTTGGCTGACGCTCTTTCGGCCCGCACATGGCCCCCGTGTCCTGTCTGCGGGGGGGTTATTTCCCCTTGGGGGTGCTTGCTCCGACTCCTCACTCTCTCAGGTTATGGGATGTAAGTACGCTGGCTTTTTGGGAGAGTTTATGCACAGAAAGGTTCCCGGCTCCCCTTTTTACTGAAAAAAGCGTTTCTAGAAGTGCTTTGCTCACACCTAACGAGTCCGATTCCAGTCTTGCACCCGTACAACGCCAGAGCCATTTTACTGCCTCTTCCTCGGCGTCTTTGGAGGCTGGTGGGTTACACGCTCTCCTAATCTAACCGTTAATGCCTCTCTCTTTATGTTTTCATATTATGCTTATAATCATGGTGATGCTGTCCCTAATAAGCCCTTGAATGACGTTTTATAGCTACGATGAAATCTCATGCACAGAAGCATTTGTTCATGGCAGATCTCCGGAGAACAGCTCTTGCAACGCTGCCCCATCAGCGCCTTCGTGCCCGTGTTGCACGTCGTGCCTCGGCCGCGCGATGGGGCAGAGGGAGCCGGTGCAACGCCCGCTCGGGCTGTAGCAGAGAGGGCTCATTCAATAGATGATCGGGGGCTAATTAGTCTGTGGAAAGGGGGGTCAATACCTGGGGAAAAACAGTGAAGAAGCGACTGAATGTGGGGCTTGGAAAGCAACGTCCTGCCTGTCTCGTGGCTGGCGTTGAGGTTTTAACGCCATTTAAGATGCTCGTGGCTGGCGTCGAGGTTTTAATGCTATTTAAGATGCAAGCTGCAGGCCTTTCTTTGAAAACACCTGTGTAGCAAATGGCAACCCAGCATCCCCTGGAAATCACCAGCTGGACGAAGCATCATGAGGAAACCCAGCGTTCTCACCAGATGTCAGACCTCTCTTTGTAAAGTGCTGTAAAATATTGGTGTCCCCCAACGGCCAGAGCACAGGACCCCTCCCCATGTAACCGTGCCAGCGGGGCTGGCGTTACCCAGGGGTGAGTTTTCTGGCACGGCGGTGGCAGTGAGGTGGGAAGGCGGCTGCTCTGGGATGCTTCAGGTGGAAGCGATGGTTTGAACTGGGTACCCGCTGGCAGGCAGCCCTGTCCATGGAGGATGCTGACAGCGGGAGGGTGGTCAGTACACAGGCACTGGTGTTAGTGTTCAGCTTCCAGGTGGGTTAAGTTATTGATCTAAAATTAGATTATTTTAAAAAATAAATCCATACTTTATTAAACAATTAGAACAGTTACTTGTTCTCAGTTATCCTAGGAGTCTAAATACTGATGACAAAATGTACAGTGGAAGACCCAAGACGTGGGAGCTGAGCACGAGGGCTGCAATCCCGCCCCTTGCTGGCCCACGTGTCTGAAAGCGGGGGGCAATGGGGTCCCCCAGGCTGCTGGCGGGGAGCGGGATGGGAAAAGTCTTACCCGTGTTTCTGCACCTCCCGTCGGGGCTGGTCCTCGCTCGGCCACCTTACCCCTGCTGCTGCCCCACCTCTGCTGCGGGGTGGTTAAACCTCTGAATTTGCCAAAACTCTAAATCCAAGCTTCCAGAGAGTCGCCATCCAAAAGGAGCGGAAGGCAACGTGGCAGGAGTTGTTACCGAATCTTAAATTAATGGTGAAGCACAGAGGGCTGGTTTCAGTGGGACGTGACGTGGGGTGGGAAGTTGAACCTGTCCGTCAGAGCACGGATCATCCAGAAGGTGCATCCGCGTGGCTGCTGGCAAATGAGCTGCCCTTCCCAAATTGTTTTAGAGAAGTAAAGGTTATAGAAATGTTGGGTTTTGTCGCTCCTATTTTTCAGGATTAAATTAGCAGGAGGGTTGGACTAGATGATCTCCTGAGGTCCCTTCCAACCCTTGCGATTCTGTGATTCTGTGACGGGGGGTGGGAAGTTGAACCTGTCCGTCAGAGCACAGATCATCCAGAAGGTGCATCCGCGTGGCTGCTGGCAAATGAGCTGCCCTTCCCAAATTGTTTTAGAGAAGTAAAGGTTATAGAAATGTTGGGTTTTGTCGCTCCTATTTTTCAGGATTTAAAAAAAAAAATGGACTTCAGGAAACAAGGATTCAAAGCGGTGGATGAGCCGGCAGCGTGGTTATGAATCCCTCCTCTTCTCGGGGGGGGGTGAGGTGACCCCCAAACTTGTGTTTCTGCTTCCTCTCTGGGGCACAGTAATGCCTCTGGCAAGAGCTGGCTGCCGGTAGAGCACAGCCTGGCAACCTGGCCATGGTGGGGGCCGGGCCATTAGCCCGGCTCGGCACAGGGTACCGGCTGACACCTCAGGCCAAGCAAAGCTTCAGGAAGGCGATGGGCTGTAAAAATCAGAGGGAACTTCTAAAGTTACCCAATGTGATGCACCCTAGGGACAAGATTGCAATGAATTTTCTGCTGGGGAAAAAGTCAGTGGACTAACAGCAGAATATTAATGGCGAGCAGGATTTGAAATAGGGAATTGAAAATGCTGTTGGCCACAAAAATGCTTTTACCTTTTACAGCCTTGAAAGGGTTGAAGAGAGAATGTCTGCTTCAGCTGCTGTCTTCAGGTAAGATCCATACTGGCCCTCCCAGTAAGAGAACAAGCTGCGAAGGTGCTTTCACGGAGGCTTCCCACACGTGGCCTTCCCAAAGTGCCACTTGTTTATTTTGTTTGCAAAGGGAGCTTGCACACTCAGCTACAAGAAGCCCAATTCTGGGGCGATTCCCAAAGTAACGCTGTCCTGGCCGCAGTGCACATGGTAGCAGGAATTTCTTCCTGTTTTCCTTGTTATGCACAGAACCTGATCTGTTGCTTTTGAGGTTCTTGAATCCGTGCCGTGAGCTCCGTGGGCTGCCCCGTGTGGCAGAGTTCAAACTTGTTCTGGGATCTCCGGCTTTCCTGGCAGAGCCTGCTAGATTTCAGGACCTGGGAGCAGAGTTCTTCAGGCTGTGGGAAATGCGGGTGGCCACCGAGCGGGTGGCTGGGCCATGCTGGAGGCCACCTCGCCGCTCCCCCGGGCACCGGCCTGGCCACGCAGCGGGGAGCAGGGTTTGGGGCTGCGAGGGGTTCAAGGTCACTCCTGGATCAGGCTGGGTCAGAGCAACGGAATCACGGAATTCTCCCAACGCAGGGAGGGGGCATGGGCCTGTGAGCGGGTAAGAAAGGAAGGGGACGCCCTGGTGTTTGTACAGGAGGATCCAGCGATGCCCCCCCGGGACCAGCTACAAGACTGCAAATGATTTTACACCGGAGCAAAATGTGGTCCGTAGCTACAGGTGGGAACGAGAACAGCGACTTTCTGAAAGCAGAGCATTTTCCAGTGTAAAAAATCTGTGATGAACTGGTTTTGGTCACACTGGAGTGGTGCTGAGTGCTCCAATTCCCATCAGGTGGGAGATGCTCATGGCTGCCTTTCTTTTTTTTTTTTCCCCCCCAAAACCCCTAAAAGCACCTGAATCTGACCAAAGCAAAGGGCGCATCCCAAGGAATCCCAGGGAAATCAGTGGAGCCACCTCTGGAGCCAGCAGCTGACTGAGCAGATGAGATACGAGGCCAGAAGAAGTAAGCCCGCGTGATGGGAATTACAGTTGTTTGCTCTGGGATTTTCTCGTTGATGGACAAAAGCCGGCCCTCCCGGCGCGGTGCAGCAGTGTAGAAGCCGGGTTTATCGAAGGCCACTGTGCTTTTAACTACTTTGAAAATACTTGTGGACAAACACATTTATTTTTCCTGTTGCTGACATAAAAATGCGGAGACTTTAAAGCAGTGAGGCTTGATTCAGTGTCGTAAATGCTGCGGCGCGAGGAGACCGAGAACCTGCGATCCGTGCGCTCACGCTGATGTGCACATTCCTTCTCTGTTAAAAATCCCCTTCTCTGCTGAAAAAATGAGGGCCCTTCTCACACCCAGCGATCCCCAAGGTACCGGCTCAGCCGTGCTTTTTTCTATTTTTTCCGTCCTTTTAGTGACACCTTGTGAGACTTGTGGGAAGCGCAGGTGCCGTTTCCTTGGTAAGAACGGGGGCAACCGTGGCGAGCGCCCACCTGGCCGTGAGGTGCTGGAGCACTGCACCGTGTTCCGTCCGCTGCCTTTGACCAATGATCCGGATGCATTCTGGCCATTTAAAAATTTCAAGTTTGAGCCCGTGGCATGGTCAAACACCTCACGTATCGGAGACGCAAAATTAATTTCCTCTCCCTCCTTTCAGCTTTGAGTCCTTGTTTAGAATAACACTGCTGTGTTAGAATTTGCCTTCTGCTGGTCCTCTACAGCTGTCCAGGTGAAAGCTGCAGGTACCTGGACTTCTACATAAAAAAAAAAAAACACAAAAAACCCTCAAACGCTTGCAGGAGCTTAAGCTACACATTTTTAATATTTGGCATTCCTGAGCTTACCAGGAAGTCAGTCAGATTTGGTCCACTCCTTGCTCTGGATCAATCCGGGGTGGATGTGAAGCACTCGCTCATCCGCAAATGAAGTTTTCAACAGAGACGGAAAACGTATGCTTGCGATCTAGAAAGTAAGCTAAAGACTTCAAAGGGAGAGCTTCCTCTTCCACGCTCGCGCTCATATGCGACAGCTTTTGAACGTGTAACCCCTTCTTTTTCACAGCACAAACCCCAGCGGCTTCCGTAAAGGTTTATGTGGGTATGGCTTTCAGCTGTGCAGATGATACGGCAACCAACACCAACCCGGCTCATAAATATTTGGAAAAAGTACAAAATGGCTTCAAACAGGCCAGTATTAAATGACTGGAACCAGTTCAAAAAATCCTAGGCCATGCTAGATCTAAAAGGCTTCAACTTCCCAATTAAGTCAGATCCTGACCAGGAAGATCTGAAGCTCCAACGGGGAAGTCTGAACGCTTGCTTGGAAAAAAGATGCGACTGGGAGCGGCACTGGGCGTGCACCCAGCCAGCACTGGTCAGAGGCCCAGCATCTCCAACCACGTTTCCAGTCCACTGGTTCAGACCTGGCGTTCAATCACCCTTCTCCTAGCTAACTCCTCAGAGCTTAGAAAAGGGAGGCTTAAGGGAAAAATTAATTCGAGTACACCGACAGCAACTGTTCAAACATTTTACTAAATCAATTCACACAATTTCAAAATTGTAAATATAATTAAGGACAACAGGATTTCTGTATTTTTTTTTTTCTTCCAGGTTTATCATTAAGACAATAAACAAACACAAATTAGGTTTATAGCATCTGTTTCTTTTAAAAAATGAAAGGAACGCCACTCGATGTATTGATAAAGCACCACAACACAGTTACAAAATAGGGTCGGGCCTGTTTCTTTCACAAGTAAAAGACTACATACTCCTAAAGGCTTTCTGCTTCGATCCATACTTCATTAAAATAAAACTATAAAATCTCCTAGATTACACTAAGTTCAGACGATGCCTGGTATACAGTGCATTAACAGCAGTAATGCCAACTATCAGTGCCAACATAAAACATTTTAGAAAGTGAAAACAAAAACAAACAATCCCCCCCACCCCCACCCCCCCCAAACAAAACAGAAAACCAACAAAACCCCCACCTTTATTCCCCTAGATGAGCAAAATTTAAAATAAGGGATGCTCCGCTTCACGACGAGTTAAGGATTTGGGCAGGACAGGCGAGGGGGCTGGTACTGTAGCGCTCCGGGCTTAGTTGGCATCGAGTTTGGCCATTTCCTGCACGTATATCCCTATACTCTCACTGTCAAAGAGCACGAAGTACACCGTCTTGATTGAAGAGGACATTGTTGACACAAAATAGCTGGAGATGGCTTTCAGGATCAGCTGAGCAGCCGTTTGCTTTGGGAAGCCGTTTCTAGAGGGAGAGACAAAAAAAAAAGCAAGAAAATCAAGACTTGCCCAGGGAGCTCTCGGTGGCATAACCTCGCAGCGAAGGCTCAGCCTCTTTACCGCCGCACGGTAAATAAAGCTCCAAAGCCAGCGTTTACTGGCTTAACTAGAAGCTACAAACTTGTGTAGGCAAGACTTAAAATGTTCTAACAGAAGAAACACATTCCCAAGATATGCATAGAGAGTCCACGGGCATTAATGGGTTGAACCTTACGATATCTGATGGGTCAATTATTCTCATTTAACAGACAGCAGTGGCCTGACGCGCTCAGGAAAGCAGCACGTACATTAAGAGTCACAGAGTCAAACCCGTCCTGAAAGCAAACCAAGCGTTAAGAAAAGCACAAAGGGATAGAGAACTCGATATAGAAAATGAAACGTGAGAAGACACAAAGTACAAAACGGTTTTGCCCCTATTAATGGTTAATAATGTAGCACAACATTTTCAAAGTTACTTGTACAGCCTTGCTGCAGACTGAAAGGGAAGAGAGAATGAGTTCTTGACAGTGCGAAACAACCCTGGCGCACCCTTACCATTGCACACCCCGTGGAGTGAAGGTGAGCAAGTCTGCCCTCTTGGGCCACAGTCAGCCTTGTCCAGATGGCCTCAGCCTAACTTTATGGGGCTTGGGAAGCCAAAGTAGCTGTGTCAGGGCTGAGGACAGACTTAGGGGACTTGACGGCTTTTCTAAGCCAACCTCAGCGACCCTTCCAACGCTCCTCACATCCGCTTTAATGACGGGCTGATTCAGTGTGAGTACAGCCCTAAGAAAAATATCCTGAAAGCCATCTGCTTGGTATCAACTGGAGAGATTTGAAAACCAGAGGCCTTCCTACCCCTCTAGCAATGCCCAAGGAAGAGGCTCCTGCCTCCTTCTTCTGGAGAAGCCACAAACAGAGCAAACCTTGCTCCTTGCTCAGGTAACAAAGCCGCATGTGACTGAATTTCAAAGCTCAGTGCCTGGCCTGGGAACCCTTACAAGCTTTTTCACATTTTTATCGAGCAGCCCTTGTCTGAAAGTTTCATCTGATCTTAAAACAGGTCAAGCACAAGTAGAATGGCACGAACAAGGCCACGACCGAACTGTTGAGTTTTACAGGTCATGGCAAACTCCTGAAATGGCAGCTGGTAACGACTTTGAATGTGGCCCGAGCTTTGCTGCGGTATTGCTCCTGGTGTACTGCTACCCCCCCCCAGACCGTGGTTCCACCCCAGCCAACGTCTGGGCACTCCCCGAGCCGCAGGGATGCGCGTTGCAGTGATCGGGCTGAAGGTGATGGGGCATCATGAGCGCTCTGGTGCGAGTAGGACCCAAACAGAATTTGAAAGAGCCCGTTGAGCATCGCCTGCTTGCCTGACACGCACTGACAGATACACAACGGTCAATACCGCCCGTTACAAAGTGTGTACTATTAATGCTACTAATAATTCACAGCTTGCACAGGTGGCTGAGTTTCTCAGGAGTTTCCTCAGCAATTGGAAGAAGCGGGGCTAAATTCAGCCCTGGCACTAACAGGTACAGCATCACTTAGCATTTGCTCACTGAGGCACCAAACTCTGATAATAAAATGCTGTTGTACTCTGCCTCTCATTACATGCTGCAAGACACAAAATGAGAAAGGCAACTGCCTGTGTCATGGCCCGCTTACTGCACATTACCTTACCATAAAATACACTCCGAGAGCAATTCTGGGGTAGTGCTGCCTGTAATGTGATATTGTACACGCTGCCTGAAGGTAATGCTTGTGATAATTCAAAAATGATGACATGAAACAGTTCATGCTGTTTCTTTCTTTTCTGAAAACGCCCAATTTTTTCTTTTACTGAAGGAAAAAAAAAAAAAAAAAAAGGAAAAAGCCTTGTGAAAAACCCTTGTACTTTTCCGAAGCCAAATGAGCTGATCAGGGAGAATCAGCTGTGTGACAAGTTAATCAACTGAGAGCACAGTTTTGACACAGGAGCTGCTTCCGACTGTCAGCTTACATAGAGCAAAAGACAGACTCAGCATGCCCCCCATCTGATCACTTGCTACTTAGGAGTGCTGCATCCTGCCACATACTGAACTTTGAGGGATTTTGCTCCTGTGCAGGAATTGTCACGTAGGCCAGTGTCAGAATCAGGGCACGCACCACTTCTGAATTGCTCGCAGGGGACCCTGAACTCCTGCAACTCCCACTTCAGCAGTGCTCCAGCAAGGTGGCCACAACAGGGCACACAAAGGAAGAGCAGCCCCAGCAAAGGGAGGCATGCACAAAGGGAAGCCGGTTAAAGTAAATTGTTTAGGACCACTCTCCCAACAGAAAGGAGAGAGTCAGAGTAGAAAAACCAGAAGAAAGGTGCTGACCCAATGGCCATGTGTGGGCTGCAGGGAACAGAAGCCTCTGGCGTCAATCTACTGGTCTGAGTTAAGTCCTTGTGAAAAGGCAGCCTGAGACTTCAGCCAAGCTCGTGTCAATTCAGATCAAAGTCAGAGGCTCCGAATGAAATCCTTACTCCGAGGATGATTTTATGTTCAATCCCTAACTCCCCTTTCCCTGTTCTCCTGCTGGCCCTACCAGGCTGAACTCCAGGCTACCTCTGTGCAGCACCCAACTTGTGCTTTCCACTTGAGCATCTGGCCCACCGAATGCTACAAGTATGCTATTTTATTTCCCCCCATGATTTATTTGAACTGCCCTCATGTAATCCCATTCCTCAACTATAAAAGAGAATGAAACTGTTTATGGGGGTTTATTGGGTGATGTCTGCTTGACAGATGTCTGTACGAGAATAGCTGCATACATGTGGCGTCTTTGGCATTTGTTGTCTTTAAAAGCTTTACTTCTATTTTTTTGAACACTTCTGACTTCATAGAAACAAGAGTATTGTCAGAATATATCCTGTTCTCTCCCAAATTAATTTATGCTTGAATATCTCCAATTAAGAGAAAAAAGGGAAAATAAACAACCTCATGTATTTCTCAAGGCTTCTTGATTCCTCTCCATCTTTTGAAAGCACCACTTCACCGGCTTGAGTGAGAGTGACGCACACATGCCAAGCTGAGAACTTAGCCACAGATCTTGCCTGTCAGTAACCAGATTTCATAACAGAATGTGAATCTCATGATTATTCAGGGTTTCACCGCCTTCCAACACCAATCAACCACTTTGCAATGAGGGCTGGGAACGGTTCTTTGCTGGGAGCTATCCAGAAAAGAAAGGGCTCTGGGGAAGGCACTCTGTGTCCTCTCGGTTTAGGCACCTATGGAACCAGTTCCATGGTCACTCCCCAGTCCAGGGAGGAGCGCAGTTCCTCCTAAAGAGCAATTCAGAGCTGCTCCATGTACTGCCTAGCCTGTGAACCTGACAGATAATTCAACGGGTAAGTATGAACCCTCGGCTCTATTTCTCTACCATTCCACAAAGTTTGCTCATGTTACCTCCTTAAAATAACACCCATGCAAATTAACCTTATTCGGAGCTTTGCCTGATGCAAATCCCTTACATTCATTATCCTAGTGATACTGTGGTTTCTTCAGTGTCATTCACCCAAAAGCTCAAACAGCACTTCCCGCCCTAACCCACAGAATATGCAGGAATTAATCCGGTGTTGCAACACGGCGCAACGGGAAGAATATTCTTGCTGTGCATCAGCCAACCTCTTTCACGGCAAATTCAAAAGGGGCAGCTGTCCAGGGTTAAATACACAACTGTGTAATTCAGCCTAGATTTGGCCCTTGGTCTTCATACTGAGCCATCGTTACGGGCCCAGTGGTCCAAACCTCCCTCCCCACCCCAAGCCCGAGAGGCTGGGATTAAAAGTGTAGTCCGTATTTAGACCCTTACAAACATGATCCAACTTTCAAAGGCACTGAGCATCCTGTACAAAGCCAAAGGACCTTAACTTTAGACTTGGCTTTCAGAAACCTTGGCAAAGGCTTTTAAGGCCTTTTTTTTCTGGAGACAGTCCCATGATGTAAACTGCATGCTCACGATTTTGGGTGAAAGCTTGAAGTGACTCTGCCAATCTTGAGAGTTCCACTTCAGGTTTGCTGCTTAAACAAATGCTAAGCCGTGTCTTCTGGCCACCCTAAGGCTTGTATTCAGGAAGTTTAGTTATGCACTAAACCTGGGCATAATAGAACCCTTTTCTTCATGTCCTCCTCCACATCCCCAATTTATACAAACAAAGTGATAGTCTGAAAAAAGTCTTTAAACAAAAAAGTTTATGCTCCTTAATCTATTTGCATGTTTTAAGATCCTGCAGGGATGACTACTGAGACCTGCCAAAGTTGAACTAGAATTCAGGAGAATACTGCAGGCTCCATGCACAGCTTGAATGAACCTAGGAGGAACATTTCATTCAGGGAACTGACCTAAACAAACAAGATTAAGTCAGCGTTGTAGCAATGGGTTTTGTACATGAGAAGGAACTGGAACATACAAGATGGCACTTGGAAAGCGCGACCTATGTGGCGTTGGGTTTGTGCAACAGCCTTACCTGCCACTGCCAATTGAAGGAAACGCAATTGATTTCAGCTTCTTTTCATCAGCCAGAGCCAAGCAGTTCTTCACCGTCTTTTCCAGCAGCTCCTCGCATTTGTCGGAGCCCCAGCCCGGGCTATTACAGTGGATCACAAATTTCGCGGGCAATCCGTGGCCAGCACTGACAACAGCTAGGAAGAACCGAAAGCGAAACATAATTGCTTTCCTCTCCTTTGGATTAAAAGAGTGCATACAAAATTAAAATAGCAAACAACTGACAGGCATTCCCTTAGCCCCTGTGAATGTTTTAGATTACAAATCACACGGCCTTAAAATATAACAACATGATTACAGAGACTTTGTATTTTCCATTTCCAGCTGCGCTTTGCTGTGGTAATTTATAAATCATAGCTATAATTGAGCATATTTTAGAGAGGGCAAGAATTCATGGCTGACATCAAAGGAAACACATTTATATTGGGGATTGTGCAAACTTGTGTACCGTGTAAAGAGAAAAGCAAGTAACCTGTTGGAATGCCAACCCGCTGCAGTGACGATCTCGCCTTGGTTCCATTTACTGCAGAGCTGCAGTGTCAGGATGCTAGGCAGTCGCCCAGAGCTACGACTTGGGTGACCTTCAGCCTCTCCTGCTAAATACAGGTTGTTTAGTTCGCTTCAGGTCCCGCTGCAGCCCAAACTGCATCAGTTCAGAGCTGTTAGTGCTCTGCAAACTGGTAAGGAAGGCTAGAAAAAAAGGTGAGTGAAGATTTTTGCTTTCTTTCCAGCTTTGTGTCTGAGTAAAGAAGGCATTTTGTGTGAATTCAAGACTTTGGGCCTGGTCTTATTCGAGCTTTGTTGTGTATGGGTCATCCAAGACCACTTAAACAATGCTAATTTTTAGTTTATCTCTTTCATCCATTCTTGACAGATGGTTGGAGAAGATGCATTTATAGATTCACAATATTTGTGAATACTGTTTACACACCCACAGGCAAGGCCTTGTATGTACAAAGAAATGAAGAATTTTTACCATGCTAAATGTGTATTATCACCATGATACTACCACGGACGTGTGGGGACTAAGAGGCCGCAGCAGAGCCTGCCTACTACCAGGGATTCTCCAGACGAGAGGCCTTCTCTCGGCAGGAGAACGTGTTCGGGGCTCACCACTTCCCATCCCAGAGCAACAACAGCCGGTGCTCTGCCTGCCAGAAAACAGGGTAAGAGGATCACGGCCATTTCTGAACCCACGGGTCTGTGGTCACAATTAAAAACGTGTCACTTTGGTTTGTTAAGAAAAAAAAAAAAAAAAAAAGAAGGAGGGAAGAAAAACGCCCTAACGGCAAGCGGAGGGAAGAAAAAGAGCTGGTTGAAATCTCACTGGCTGAACCATCATAGTCAGCCCCCTAACACGCACGCTTTGGGATATAATCATAGGCGGCCACAAAAGCGTAGGCATAAAATGGCAGCTTATATCTTCAAAAACAATACTAAAAATATCACTAATTAAAAAAACCCCAACACAATCAAGTTGGTAAAGGTCCTTAGAGGCCAGAAATCCTCTCCTCCAATGCGGAATGTTTAGGAGGCTTTTTGTTATTTAAGTGTAGTAGAAATAACCCTTGCAGCCCAGTCGTCACATATGTATACTACCCTGTAGGTGCTGCAGGGAAGAGAACGCAGGCGTTGTCACGTGGCATTCTGACCAGAGGTTAATCAGAAGAGTATGTTTTGCAGGACAACGGAAGCACAAGCATTTGTGTTCTTATGGGTTTGTAGCTTCTCAACATGTTGAATAGCCTCAGTGTTAGGCAATGCTAATTTGTCATAACGTGCAAATAAAATGTTGGCGGATTCAGAATACATCATAAATCCAAGCAAAATCTATTAAAAGCAGCTGACAAATCTCGTCAGATGTGAAATGTGGGTAATATCTTCATCCTGAAAGAATAAAACATCGTATTGATACGCATCACCAACTTTAATATTTCTCAGGGAGTGTTTCCTAGAGTAGTCATTAATTAAGTCATTAGGATTCTGTTGAGGACAGCTGTTAATTACCAAGAGCAGTTGTCCCTTACTTCAAACTCAAATGCTCCGAAAGGGGAAGCAAGCTATGCTTTTGCTGTAGAAAGCCAGAACCGTGGATATGTTCTGTGCTAGTTACAATTATATTCCAGGTAAAGATCCTGATTATTGATAGATTAAAGGGATACCCATACAACTGAGAAATCTGAAAACTGGGTATGTGTATGATGGAGCAACTGATGGGTACCAATTCTTCTCTAGAGTCCTCCAGCAAGTCCCCAGCAGCCCGTTTCTGCCGGTGCAGCGCAGAGCTCCCCACGGGGTAAGGCTGCCAAGCAGCCCCCAGATCCGAGGGCTGCACTGATGGCTGAGAAAGAAAATCTTTTCCCTCCAACTTGCAATCTATTTGTAAGCAGTTTGGGCTGGGCTGATAAGGAATACGGTACAGAAGTAAGCAAAAAACCAGGAAACCCAAACCAGTGAGTAACTGATTCTCTGTGTTTTTGCAGAACAAGAATTCCAAGAAAAACCTATTAAAAACTTTAAAAAGCAAGGGGGGAAAAAATCCCCGTATTAAGCACCAGAAGTAAACAGTTGTAATTTTTCCTGTCAGACCTGAAGCCTTACATCTCCTCTGCAGCTTTAGTCAGAATTCGTTTACAAAACTGCGCACGCTGTATTTATTTTTATAGCATAAACACAGATGGCAGAATCAGCCTTCTATATGAACAACATGTATCAGCAATTTCACAGATGGTGTAAAATTATATATCGTCATTACCAAACTTTATTACTCATATAGTAGATTTCTCTCAGATATTACATAAATTTTGATAACTAGGCATCAAAAAGTCATAAGCTTTTATAGTGATGATTTTGGCACTGATTAAACAAAGCACCCAAGCAGATGCTTAACTTTAAGCACGTGCTTAAGTTCAGTGGAAGTCAGCGGCACTTCAGCAAAGCAGATGTTTAACAGAGTTGGACTCGACTGTTCTGAAAAATAAGCATCTGATTAATTGCTCTTCTGAACGGTGCCCTTGATAATCAATGTTCACTGTGTGCGCGGGTACCTGTGACTAGACTGATTCTACTTGCGATATTACACCACGACACCGTTTCCCAGCTGCTTTGGGAAGGTTACTTAAGATGCAACGTGTGTACTTTCACTTTGGAGAACACAAATAGCATGTAACCCATAAAAGCTGTCTGCAGACAGCATGAACCCAAGGGCTGGGCTAGGAGGAGCTTGGCTGGCTGACTGCAAAGCCTGCTGCCGAGAGCGAAGCCGGTGCCCGCCGCGTTTTGTTTGCAGGTTTCCGAAGCGCAGAACCTCACCTCCAGCTATGTCCAATGGCCCGTTCTTTTTGCGAAGCTCAATGACAGCTTCCACAAACTCCTTGCCGCCTTTCTTTTCCAAAGTGCTCCCTGAACAGAGAATTGTTATTTTACTCCTCTGATCCCAGGTTTCCACAGCAGACATGAGACTCATCGTTATTTTTTATTACATCATTCTAGAGTTTTCTGCCCAAACATTTTTTTTGGGGACTGCAAAGTAAGATCTAAACCTTTTGGGACTTCAGAATTAGCTAGTCATTAAAAACAACAACAACAACAACAAAAAGAAAAAACCAAAAAAGACAACCCTAACAACCCAAAAAGCTCACATCGCTATCCCTTGCTAAGGCTCCGGTTTTAAAGTCAGCACATCTGGCGTGACATCCCTACCTCCTTCCTCACCACCAGCATCTGTTAGTGTGAAACGTTCCAGCAGGATGTGCTAGCTGAAGGTTCGCAATTCCTTCCCCTAAGATTCATTTCCCCTCTTCTCTTACAAATTGTTTCAAAGAGCCATTTGCCACAATAAGAATTTGAAACTCACCTGATCTTGGTCCCTGACCCCAACAGGTGGCACCAGGAATGAAACAGTCTCGTGAGTGCAGCGGGCTGCTTTACTTGGTAACTGCCCAGCTTGTTGAGCCACCTTTAACCAAGAGGAAGAGCCTCAGAAATCAGGAGAATCTCTAAGGAACATATTCCTCCAATGAACTTCTCTAACTACAGCTAAGGAGCTGGGCAAAGTCATTCTGGGAGGAGAAGAGCTGTGCGGTGTTTCAGGGCAACCAAAAGGTATGCTGTTTACAAAGGCAGTCCATCACTCAATGGTTTAGATCTTATTTTGCAGCTCTAGTTTTAAATATTAATATAAAAAACAGCCCAAGAAAGCATTTTCCTAACTACATAAGCATCCCACATAATTTTGCATTGTGCATATTAATTATAAAGGTAGATAAGTACAAAGCAGTGATATCATAAAGGCTCTGATTTGAGAGATTACTTTGAAAACCGATTTCCAAAAACTCAGAACTAGGATCTCTAAAGACATTTATCTGGTGAAACCCCTTACTTTCACTGATGACGAAAGAAAAAAATGCATTTTCTGATGGAAGTGCACATACTGTATGCTCAAGGAAGCAGAGCCCCTCCTCCAAGATTCAGTTTCCTAAGTAGGGTTACAGCTCTAAGGACTAAGAGGGCTGCAAGATGCTTTTGTTTTGACACCATTGCTAAATTTCTTCCAAAATGAAGATTGAAAGTTGAAAACAATGCACTTGGCCATTCAAACACTGACTCTGTGACCCTGCCTCTATGTTGCTACTGGCGGTTTATTGCTTTTGAGGTACAAAAGCTGGGGGCAATTAAAAAACGTGTGCCTGGTCCTTTGCTTTTTTCAGAACCAACTCACAACGGGTGCTTGCCAAAAGCTGGTTGCAAGGTCAGACTGTGTCGGTCACAGTGTAATTTGCTTCGTGCTCATTTCAGCTTTTTTATGTAAATACTCCGATCTAAGTTTATTCAGACAAGAATTTTCTGCAACTCAAAGTTACCTATCCCTCAGCAGCTGAGTGGAAGGCACCGTCTTACAAATCCCTCAGCAAGGGCAGCAGTGGCTTTAGCTGCCAGGGTGCTAGGAAAGGAGAGCCGCCCCGAAGTGAGGGGCCCGAGAGCGGGACCCACCGTGCCCACTGCTGAGCCAGTCTGGCAGACGTGGCCGACCCCGGGGCCTTACAAAATCACCCTGACTGAGAAGAGATAGGGAGGGAAAGAAACAGGCTTCCGTTCTAGTTATAGTCGTCTTGTATGCATTTCCATATCGTTCCTATTTCTATTTGTATATATTCCAGTTATATTCCCCTTGAGTCCATCAACTCAGATCAGTCCTAAAACCCATGACATTCATAATCCTTAATTTCTCTTGTTTCAAGGGGAAACGTAATTAAGCCTTGTGCAGAACCTAGGAACAGAAAAGATCTATTAAGTAGGTCATTTCTTCGCCATTGCAAAGCTGTTGTACATTTAATGGAATTTAGCCTAGTTTGCTTTAATTCAATCCAGAAGGATGAGCTTTTTCCCTTCTACTGGGAATTAATTTATAATTAAAAGCAATGAACAACCCTGTCACTTTATTTCACTGAGCTCTCCTCTTGCAGACCTGGTACAAAGAAGAGCAGAAGTAGTATTTGGTAGGAATCAGTGAGGTTTTCTGCATTTACTCCTCAATTACGTTGTTCTTCTGATGAATAGTGAGGATTTATATTGAAATGATATTTCAGAACTATGTTCATCGGGGAAAGGACATATTGTATTTAACCATAAATAGTGAGGATTAATATTGAAATGATATTTCAGAACTATGTTGTAAATTAGCTTCATCGGGGAAAGGACATATTGTATTTAACCATTTTCCACTACATTAGCAAGTTTCTTGATGGAAGTCTTGCTTCACAGCTTCAAGGTTAGTAGCTTATTTGCTCACAGGCATAAATATGTGTCACTCCCATGAGAATAAGACCATTATCTCATGCTTTCCAAGCAGGCATTGGTATCAGTGTTGAAAACAGCGTTAGCAGAAATTTAGGCTCTAAAATTCTCAGGGTAAGCCCCCAGTACATTTAAATTGTTAGGGAAAAAAACAACAAAAATTAAAAAAAAAATAAAAATTTAGATGGGTAAAAGTTAATCATTGGAAGCTAAGCATTTGTGCACTTCTATTCTTTCTTACAGCAGTCAGAGGCAACAGGAACCTACACTAAGGAATAAGCAGTGCAGCTTCGAGAGACAATTTTCTTTGTAGGGTAGCAAAGCATTTCTTTGTCAAAGGGTAGGAGGCAAGCACATTAGCTAAATGAGTCTGACAGACTTTAGAAGCATGGTCTTCAGATACAGGGGTTTAGGACACTGTTGTTGTCGTGTCTCTGCAGCACGTTTAGCCAGCCACGTCAGAGCTGTTCCTGCTCCAACAGGCTATACAGAGCTACGTCTGTCCGTGTGTTACTCCGAGTAGCCCCTTCAGAAAGAGCAGGTCCTGTGGGACACGCCAGCTCCGCAGCAGGACGCGTGGCGCTCCAAGCCAGTACCCAAACAGGCCTCCGGCGTGGAGGGAGGCTGTTCGCGTAGCAGCGATGAGGTTGAGATGAGATGTAGGACAGAGGCTGGGATTAGGTGGCTTTTTTTTTTTTTTTTAAGTATGGTGGGTCACCACCCTCACCAGCAGCTTCAAATTCTGATTTGCCTTCTCCAATTACCAAGGCAGTTCAGTTAAGGGACTGCTACCCTTTTACAAAATCCTTCAAAATACTGTATGCAGAGAGGGGTATTGCTAAGGTAAGGGTTACTCAGGGGACACTTAAGATACTGAATTAAGAGGTCTGTCATGTTTTCTACCATGCCTTCTCTCATCGGTGTAGCTTAGATGACCGACCGCCTGAAAAACGTACGTAGCATCACTATCCGTGTGCTTGTGGGCACGAGGACCGTCGAGCAGGGCTCTGGAGGTAACCGGTCCGTCAGGTCAAATATGAAAACACCAACCAATCTTAAAGAGTTCGGAAAACACAGATGGGCTAGGTCCAGCGTGTCAGATGTGAACATCTGAAACTTGGCATGGAGAAGGTGTACTGGAACTGGTTAGAAATCTAAAGATCAGGACTCAAACCATATTCAAAACAGGCATTTAACACGTCAAACAATGCAGTAATTCTTTTTCCTTAGTCACGTGCCTGCGTTGAACGTACTGTTCCTGCACTTCAAATTTTGGCGGTGCATTCTACTGTTACTTCTGAAAGTCCGATTTGGTGATAAAAATCGAAAATGCCTACTGGGTTTGCAATTATTCATTACTTTTTGTTATCAGTCAGGACTGCTGGAAGTGAGAAATGAATGCAAATCTGCATAGCTACAACAAGCTTGTGGCTGCTGATTGACCATGCACACACATACAAACTCCGCAGCACTGAACTTTCCATTACCTACTTCACCACCGGTGTAGAAGTCAGAGTTTGTCGGGTGAACGACAGCATCACTGTCGATCGTGGCAATGTCAGCCTGTACAACTTGCAACTACAACAGGTAAACAGATGTATATCAACCACGTTGGACAGAGACCCAGCACAGGCTCTACATTTACACATGTACCAACGTCCATATTTTCCTACCTTTACATCTCCAAACCTTGCGCCAAAGGAGTATGCTGAGTTGTGTGTGCAGGTGTGTGTGGGGAAAAATGTTAAAATGACAAGTCAGAGCAATCACATGAGATCATTTCCAAAGTTTTAAAATCAGCTAATACCCCATTTCACTTTGCAGAAACCTAGAACAACCAGTTCCCCACAGAGCATGACACTAAAATATGGAATCTGTTTAAAAAAAAAGAAATTCAGGATCATCAAGCCAAACAAAATAACTAGTTTCTCCATTTTGTCAGCACCAATAAGCTGACAGGCGCTAATCTTCATATGTACTGTGATTCGTCATTTTGTTTCTAAGAATGCCAGTCTCCTTCATAGGGAGGAAACCATGTATTTGCAGACAGGGTTGTAACCGAATTTGTTTCAAAAAATATACATGATCATTCTTTTATTTTACAGGTAAGGCATATTATCTAACCCTGTGTTGGGATGGCTGAGACACTTGTAAAAATATGCGTAAGCCTGAGAAAGGCCGATTTAAAAATGAGCCTTCTTAAATTTTCCTCTTGTTCAATCACTTGAGTATATGCCCACAGGAAACGCAGTCGTAGAATAATTACGGGTTGGATTCCATTAAGGAAGTTTAACAAAAAGACAGCAGCAGGCGTAATCAAATAAGAAGGGAATGCAGTTCATAATGCATGGAAGTTAATGTTTCTTTTCTTTTTGCTGAAGAACAGACTTCAGTTGAAGAAGGATTTAATTTTTTTTTTTTTTCCCCAATCTGGAACAAGATAGAAGCTTTAAAAGCAATGCACCATCTATGGCAGCATCTGCAAGTTCACTGTTGGGATAATATCAGTATTTGTTTTCAGCCGAATGTGAAAGTGATGGGGAGTAATTGAAGCATAATGGAAACAAATTATTTGACTGAATTAAACATGAAATCAAGGTAGGAAAGACTGGGGGATAGTTAATTATTTAATCATTCCTCTTTAATAATTTTATGCCTACTCTGAGTATCAAAAAAACCCCCAAGATTGCAGTTAGAATGGAGAAACTGCTTATTTTGAAAACAACCTGACAAAAAAGTATTTTAGTCCTCAAAGTATCCAAATAAGAAACCCCCCAAAATAGCTAACAGTCACATATGATCATTATGGAAAAGAATTTAAATGATTTGTTTCACTGAAATCAACTTGAAGACTAGCAAGAGCTGCAAGTATTCGGATTTGGTGAAAAAGTATTTTGAATAGAGTTCTTCAACAAAACAGAACCTCCAAGATTTGAATTTCTGCTCTTATTAAATGTATGAAGCCCTAAGGAGTAAATTCTGGGTTCCATAATTTCCATGTGACCGTTAGTTGTGTCAACCCATGCCCCATTTACCTAGGTCATCTTTAAGGTCAATGTCAGCATTGGTAGGATTGATAATGGCCTCCACCTCGAAGCCGGCTAAATTACTGATTTCACTGTGAATAAGGTTCAGCTGAAAAGAAAAGCATGAGGTGGGAAATAACAGGACAGCTGGGAAATCACAGAGAAGCTGCAGAAAAGTGAGCTTTGCAACACAGATGGAGATAGCATCACTGCAAACAAATACGCAAAATAAAAGGCAGGTCATAAAGGAGGGTTATTATCCAAAAAAAATTCAAACACAAGACTCAAACATTGTTCACACTGGGAGGACATGAGCGTGCCTACTAACAAGGTCTATTTTGGCTTTACGCTGACCACTATTTGGATTCTTATTTTGGGATTATAAGGGCGTATTTGTTTCTCCTCAAATCAGAGATGAAGGACACCCTAATCATTTCTTAAGCACCGATTACAGGAACGTGCCGTGACCGTTCAGCACTGAAACTGGGTAAAAGATGCTGCTTCTCCTTCTTTAAGCCAGCAAACACGAGTGTACCTTTCAGAAAGTGATTCCTCCCCCCTCCCAAGGGGACAGGTCTCTCTTTCTTTCCTTATTAGCGGTCACCTCATTTTTTCATGGCGGGCACCTCAGTTTTCAGTGGCACAGTTCCGCTGTCTTTGTGAATGGCCAGTGAAGGCCTGCAAGCAGGCACTCTTACGTGCTTATTGCTTCTAGTTTTTATTTTATTTGCTTTACTTCCTTTTGTCATTTATGAAAATAGTGATTTTAACCCCACCCACTAATGCCCATCAACTCCTCTCATTAACACCCGTGTCTCCAAAGCATGCTTCTCCATTGCTGTCTGAATCATCACAAACTCAGAAGGATTTCTTAGGGGCACGCGGTAAGGTGAGGACGTTAGCACAGGTATCTAGAGATTAACCTCACATCCGCACTGCGTGCCCTTAAAAGAATAAAAAGAATTAATGAAATAAGAGGAAGCTCAGATTTCAACTCCTAGCAACACATTTTGAGCAAGACTTAATATATAAAATAAGAAGTCCACAAAAAGACCAGCAACGGTAACAAACTGATCCTGCCCTGCCCATACTAGTGAGGATGCTTTTTTGGAAGTGCTTAGAGGTGTAAAGTGGTTGTGCAATTTGCTTACTGCTGACAGCTCGGGTGCGACCCACACCCCAGAAACAGCTCTGTAATCTGAGGCAATTGGATGCAAACGCCAACCTTGGCAAAAGTCAAAACTGCAGCACGCTGACCGGTACCTGAGGACGCTTAGATCCAGGGGTTTGTAACACAGCTTCGTAGCCGATGTTGGGAAGTCCGATTTCACATGCACCAAGTTTATTACCGCCAAAATTTAAAATACTTTCAAAGTGCAAAAACTTTTCCAGACTCTTTCATATGGGGAAATATATTATCTACATTGTAAATTAGGCTTCTAGCTACAACATGCATTTAAAATGACCGATTCAGTAGCTGATTAGGCAATATGGAAAGCAACTATGAAAGAGAAAGTTCTCATTCATGGATGCAAGCCCTGAAGCTAGCTGCAGGTAAGCCCGGCTTTCCTTCTAATCCAAAGCCCACTGGGCTCAACCCATGAAGCATAACGTATACATTCAGGCATGGCAATTAATCTCATCAATAACTGGATTTTGTCTCTAGGTTTGTAATCCACATTCTGCAAACTTAACTCTCCAAATCTTCTCCTTGTGTATGTGGGTTTATTAGGAGGGAATACGAGCCAATTCATGAAACCAATACAAGTGAATGGGTCATTTAAGGAGGCCAACATCCATATATTTAAGTTTTATGAAAAAATTATTTCCATTTCATTCATGTGATTACATGAATTGACCTTCTTTCTCTTTTTAAAAGCCTGCAATTTCATATAATTTGCATATGTTGCTTGAGTAAACTACGTTCCCTCAAAATAGGGTGATTTTGGCTAAAATGAGTGTAATTCAGCCCTGTTTTAAGTACGGGTCTGTTCAGGAATTTGTAATAAAATCTAAGAAAGCTTGCTTTCCAAATAGCTTGGAATCCTTTAATACTTCACACGTGGCGAGTTATTCATACTTGAGTTTGAGTCTTGAGTTTGACTACAAGCAACTGCTGTTTAAAAAAAAAAAAAAAAAGTCAAATCAAATCAAACCAAAATGTTAAAGAAACTTTATGAATTTTGAAATAAAAAAACAACAACAAAACACATGCACACACCAAAAGACTGTTTTGTGGAGATTTTAGTATGTTCCTAAGCATCTGTTGTTCATTTTATAGGTGACTCTCTTTGATCCCTCATTCTGTGTTCCACAAGGTTTTGCCCCAGATCTATTGGCTGCAGACCATTTTGGTTTCAGACCTGTAATCTATCTCTGCGCCTACTCATATATGGGATTTACATAGCAACCAGCTGGTACTTAAAGTTTCAATTTAACAGCAACAACAAAATGCTTAAAAAGCTGCCCATCACTGGTAACGTGTGTTGGCAGCTAAGTATTATCTGGATAAATTTTGTATTTACTGTTCAATGCACTGTTAGCTATCTGATTGCCAAAAACAACAATAATAATAATAAAAAAATCAAAACTTATCTTGTAGAATGAAACCCTCCAATGAGTAATTGCTCCATTTTACTACCCAACAGTATGAAGCACCTATTAGACTGAAGAAGCGATCCCCTAAAGGGTCACTTTAAAAAAAAATAAATAGGCACAACTTGCATATACATGTGCAACAAAGAACGGACATAACTTTAGGTAACATTTTAATTAAATGTTAGTTAGGTAAAATGCAGATGGCACCTAGCACATCCATGAGTATTCTCTGAGCCAAGCCTTGCATTTCTTATTTCAGACAAAATTACCTTTAAAGTCTTGGAACTTTTTCTGGTATGAGTTTCATACAGAAAACGGAAGATGCCTGTTGCAGACAACAAGCTGAGGTGTCTCTGAAAGCCCAAATCCTAACGCTTAGGCTTGAGGTCTTACAACTCTGCCTCTATCTACTCCATAATTGTCTCGGAAAAACAAACTAGTTAATGCGCAGAAATACCGCGTTTCCATTGGGATGCCACTGGTAGGGTGTACAATCATTTACATATTAACTAGATTTTAATACTTAATTAGTGTAGCACTAATACACTTCTGCAGGTATAACTGAAGGGCTCTTTGCCATTTCCTGACCTCTAAGAATTTCCAGCTGAATGTCGGCAGTTACCTAAAGATTTAATGCATTAACAGTACTTTTTAAAAACTGAACAATACCCAGGTTTGAAACATTCTCATTTGTGTTTTCAGTAATTAAGTCTGGGGGTATTAGAAGGATGAAGAGTCATTCTTGGAAATAAAAACCCTTCCCTTTCCATTCTGCAAACATGGAGCCAAGAAAAAGATTTTCCCCGTTAAACACTTGTGAATGACATGATACTACGAACAGGATTATTTTCTTCCTTCTCTGCATCTAGCAAATTATTTCCTGATCTAGGAGACAGTGGTTTTGCAAAGAGACACACTGTAAAGCTGTTCAAGGATGTCACAGGAGGTTCAAAAGTTACCCATCGTGTGTTTGGGATTTTCGGTTCCAGGTTTCTGTGTTTGCCCTGTAGTTTATTAACACACAGAACATGAACATATACTGAAAATCCGTAAGTACACACTCGAGAAAAATCAAATCACCGTGATTAAGATGAATATTTTTGCTTTTCAAATGAAAAAGCTCAAAATGTTTTAACTACTACGCTCTCCTACCATCCATGTGAGGAGCAGAACTATCTCCATTTTGCAAATGGAGGTGATTTACTGTGTCTCTGAATCAGCCAAACCCAGAAGCCAGGAGTCCTGGTTTCCTGAAGCACCTGGACACACTGTCCTCCCTACCCAAAGACTAGCAGATTTTTCCTTTCTTCAAAATGCTGTCTACGGAGAGCGAGGCCATGCTGAATAGAGGAAAGGTTCTCATCCAAACAGGCAAACACCTTCTGCCCTCATATGCTTTGAAAAAAAGCAACACGCACAAGTCTAAGGAATCGAACTGCGACACTACTGTCCTGAATTGCTACTGAAGAAAATTCCTAGTTCATTATGTTTATGGGTACCACGTGGCACTAATTTAAGGCAACTATAACTAAACAGATTTTCTTCTGTTAAGCGTCAGACTTAAATACTTTGAAAATCAATATTATCTTTTTAAACAGCAATTGCATGTAGAAATGGCTAAGCAGAAGTGTTGAACTGATTCAAAGTAACTAGAGTTTTTGTAGATAATATATTTAATTTGTAAATTTCCAAAATAAATAGCAACTATTTGAGGCTTCTGTGTGTCACTTAAATAACGAAGAACCACCACCATCAATGAGATCCAGTCTGCTAAACCTGCGCGTAGCAGCAGGCATCCCGTCACGCGCAGGAGCCTCCTGGCCCACGCAGAACACGCCTCAGGTTTAGGGGAGAGGACGCATTCAACTCCCACCGATCCCACGATTCAAAGTTTTATCTTTGCCTTTTTTATCACAAGAAAAATCAAAATTACTTGGATAATTTTGAAAATGCATGCTTTGAAAATCATTTCTGGGGAATGGTCTGAAAATATTTCCAGGAATAAGCCAGCACAATACATTGGGTTTGGTTGTTTTTATGCTAAATAAAATCTCTTTGATCACTACAGTGTGAAGTTTTTTTTTGTGTTTTAACCTTTGCACATTTTCAGCCTTAACAGGAATACTTAAAATAATTTAGGTTGGTCTAAATGTGCTATTTTGGGGGTAAATCAGAACAAAGACATTAATATATTATTTGTCAGCTCGAACAAGGCAAGAATCTAGTTTTTAACTTCATACATAATAGACACAGAAAATTCTTATTTTTGTTAGCCACAGCCTACTTTTCTTAGATTTTTTACACGAACCACTTACTGCCTCTAAAGACAGTTTCTCACGGGGAATCAAAAGCAAAACAGAACCTGTGCTAGACACAGCTCAACAGCACCTATGCCTTCTCGACCCCTCAGAAAATAATCCATTTCATTTGGAGTGTTGCCTCACAGGAGACAAACGGGTTGTTGTTTTTCTTTTCATTTTTCCATTAATTATGTGTACTGTGTCACAAATAAAGGCTAACGCCTGGCCTCTCTCATGTGCAGGGCTAACTAACAATGAACCAGTATGGGGATGGACACGTCGTACCAGTAATTTTTTCAGGGGCTGCACTCCAAGTGAATGAGAAAGCCAGAAAGTCCATTTCCCAGTACACGGTACGCACTGGAAAGCTCTACAACAGACACTGGCTTTGCTCACCACAGCTTAAAGCAGTCCTGGAGTGCGTGATTCTCCTCCACTGAGCCCAACAGCAAACCCTCCTTGATTTGCTGGGTCAGTCTTGTTGGAACGCACTAGGTCTTATTACAGGTTTCCTGTGGTAACTGAAAGGAGATCAAAATAAGGTCCCAAAGTCTGACATGATGTGCTTTCTTGAAACAGTAACATAGTTTATAAATTTGGGGTTCTAATTTAGTCTAATGTTTTTAAAGCTATGTTCGAAATCACCCCCCTAGTAGTAGTCAAATTAACAAAAAACCCCACCAAACCAACAATCTAGCTTGAGCTGTAAAATTAAATGTGGAAAATCAGAAGTCTTGCAAAAAAATAACGTTTCTCTCATGCATGTTAAACTTAGCAAACAAACTGTGGCAGGATAAATGGAGAACAACCTCAGTATGAAATAAAAATGAGTCAGAGGAGATACATTCCACAATGGACAATGGCTCGTCTTTTATGACTTACAACACAATGATCTGATTACTGAATGATAGAAGAAAGATGCAGTTTTTTTACTTAACAAAATTTTGCATCACGAACTAAAGGCAGGTTTCAAGATAAAGGACCAAATTAATTTAATGAATTGTCTCTTTAAATGGATCCTCTCTTTAAGCAGGTATGTATTTGTATTAAACCACCCCATGTCCCAAACATATTCACAGGGAAAAAAAGGATTGTTGACTTCTAGCTTTTCATAAAAGCATCATTCATTATTACACAGCATTAACTTTAGTAAATAACAAAGCAGAACAAAACATAAAACCACTATTATGAACAAATGTCTAAAATAGGTTTTGATAAAAACCTGTAAATCTTTTGCATCAGCAATGAAGTGGACTGCCCATTGGAAAAAGACATTTTATTCTTGGAATAATCTCATTTTTGGCAGAAGCTTAGCTGTAACAATTATGCTGTTTATGAATATGGCGAGATAGTTTACAAGCACACAGGCTTTCCTTCTAGTTGAGTATTTAATTACGTAGCCATATGAAAACTCATTTTTGTATTTTTAAAATGTTCTAGAAGTTGTTTCAGAGAATTTCTTTGTTCAAAACCTAATACCATACACCTCCTCGAGTGCTCAGTGGGGAAACGTCCATAGTACTTAGACGTTTTGGGGAAAGGGGGGCGGTGGGAGGGGGTATTCCCTAAGCAGCACTGAAAAATAGTTATTCATTTATAAAAATGCAGGAGCATACCTTCTGGCCAAGAAAGAGACTTTTGGTGGACAGGACTGTGAAACCATCTGCAGGAGTTCCCTCTGTTGTACTGTCAGCACTGGCTGATTTGCTCACTTCTCCCTGCTTCTTCTTCCAAAAATACAGTTAATTAGTTAACTCAAGGCTGAGGGAAAAACACCGTTTAATAACACCAAGATATATGACACGCCATAAATGCTCACCAGGCAATAAAATGCCAGTACAAACATTGGTGTTTGGATTTTATCCTTTAACTAAAGCTGATTTTAACTGATTACAGCTGAAGGAATCAATAGGAAAAATGACCTCAACGTCTACATATCTACATAAGCCTTTTCTTGCCCAGGACAGCGCACAATTCAGGTAACAGTTGCCTTAAAAGTTGCAGGAAAAAATACAAACAACCCCAAACTTTTAGCAGCTTTCTAATGGCTTGTGCGCAGGAAGAGAACGTATCTATTTGTAATGTGCGGGCAGACGTTCATTCTAAGTTAAAAACTGACTTGTCAGAGTTCAGATTTTGTCTCTTTGAAGGGAGGTGCTCCCAGATTTCACAAACTTATTTTTAGAAACACTGCTTTGAAATCTGGCCGTCCTCAGAGCCACTGTCAGAAATTCCCAGCCACTGGGAAGAAAATGAACCCTATCCCATCCAAATCCAGGACGAATACCTCTACTTTCTACCTGCCTAGTAGTAGGAAATGGGCTGAACAATTTTCTCTGTCTTGTTTAACGTGATCCCCTTCTTCTACCTCCAGTAAAAACGTAGGGGGAGGAGTTGTTCCCCTCAATCACCATTCCTTTTTTTTGCAGCTGCATTACTGCAGTAGAATGATAGGCTTCAGGAATTAATCGATTTACTGAATAAAAATGGGAATTAGGAACATTTTGAAAATGATGCTTCACGAAGATAGCGAATGGGCTGCTGTGGTTAGAAACTCAGTTGGTGCCAAAAATCATTTTGTGTTTTCAATAAAATTACTACTTATGATTTCATATAAATATTTGGCGCCTCAGCAATATACCTATGCTGAAGCTAAAATGCACACCTGGAATATTAAGCAAGCCACTGTTCTCCTATTGTCCCTTTCCACAGTGTATAAACTCAACCTGTGGCCGAGCAACTAAAGCGACTTTGATGCAAGGGTATATTGGTCTTCTAGAAGCTGTAACCATGCTTTACTTCACACAAATGTTTTGAAAATTAGATTGTCATGGCTCCTATTTCAATTCCCCAGGAGTTTACTGTTAGCCAAATACCAATATAGTAAGCAGACAATACAGTTTATTGTGCAGAAGAAAAACAGAACCCCACAACAGATTTCCTGCTTTTGTAATCAAGTAGGGGAAAAATTCCAGCTTTAGGGAAATTATTAGTGCATGGTTATTAGAGGCACTGCACTTGAAATGTCAGCTACTAGGTGTTCTAAGAGACAAAACAAAATTTGACAGTTTGAAAAACAAAAAAGGGAAGCAATCAGAAGAGTGACCAAGTAAACAATAACACACACATACAGGATGATTACGGAAGCTTTGTTTGACTTGGAAGGCAACTTTTCACACGCATTGTCCATTTCACGTGAAATTCGTGTGCTTTTCTTCCCTTCATAACCTATTTGCTTGAATGTAGTTGTTTTGCCAAGAAAAAAAAACCCAACCAAACACATTAGAAAGGTTCCCTACTCCTACAAACTGAAACTAAAAAAAAGGAATGAAGGAACCTTCTCCTTAGCTTAAAAAAAGGTTTTATTCTTAGTTTCCTAGCATAAGAAAAATCACATTTTGGTCCTCTTGTTCTTCCCCTCACCTCCACTCTTCATTTTGAATGAGTTTAATTAATTAATAGGAATTAAAACAAAACAAAACAAGTCTAAACGTGGAAAAGTCTCAACTGTAATAAACTAATAACAGAGGGGGACATTTACGGGTCTTTAACTCAGCCAGAGAAATTCTGTGTAGCCACAATACAGTTCTCTGATGCTGCAAGAGACTCAGCTACCTGATCTAGCAGAATTGCATCCTACTTCAGGAGTATTTCATGCTCCTTGGATGTCATCAAATCAACTATCTTATCCTAAGCTGGAACAATCCGAAACCCATTAAAAAACCCCAACAAACAACAGAAAAATACAACACTTGAAAACAGGGGTCTGACATGCTGATGGCTGAGGACATTATTACAAGGCAAGTGACTTAGGCTGCTGTTTTTCTTCAGTATTTGCAATTGCAAAATGCTGCTTTAGTGTGATTTTGCTTTGGAAAAAAATACACCCAGGTTCCCTGTTTCTTGCAGACACATATCAATACTTGAACAAAGTCCAAGCAAGTTTACTCTGCCTAGCCCCACACAGGCACCTGTGCAGTCACAGCCAAGCTGCCCCTACCGCTGCCACGCAAGGTCTCATTTGCTCACCAGTATGGCATAACTACTGTAGCCCCCATACACCCTCCTCTGCCTCTTGGTGCCTCCAGCCTGTGCCCACCTAATGACCATTTCGTACAAAGAACAGAATATTTACAGCTTGCCTGCCTGCCCTGCAGACCTGTGTCACTCCTGAGGGTTTTCAGACTCCCAGCCACACTAGGGAGAGGGCAGGACTCCTCTTTCAGCATTTCTGACACTTCTACCGAAATTGCTGTTAACACCACACAGAAAGTCTACCCTACATGATTCTCCCTACTAGCAAGCTTGTTTAGGTTTAAAATAAACAGATTACTCTACCTTGGATTTCCTTGCCCCTTTCTTGCCGCCTGTTTTCTTTGATACAGTTTTTTTCTGTGATGGAGACTTTGCCTTCTTTGCTGGGGGTGGAGTAATGATGGCTTCCAGTTTTCCTTTTGATCCCCGCTTCTTTGCCAACAGCTCTGGGTGAATATTGGGTAACACTCCACCACTGGCTATGGTGACCCCTTTCAATAGCTAATAAAAGAATAAAAGTTGTAAATGACCCGTTTCAGTGTTTACTCACCAAGAAATAGAAAATGGCATTTTCTGCAAACTTTGTACATCGAGTTTTAACTGGGTCTTGTAGGTTTCTCAACACATTATCCTTGAAGAAGAGAGACGTGGAATGTATGAAATGAAGCTGACCATGTACTAAATTTTATCTGTAAAGGGAATATGCATTCTTCTTGCATAGATGCTTGTTACTGTCAGTATCTCTTGGGCTCACACCAGCTCTGTTTCTGTGAAGACCTGCAGTGAAGACTGTCACCCGGCTACTAGGAAACAGGACAGCCCCAGCCACGAGGGCCTTGCAGGGCAGCCCGCGTCAGGGATGGGACCCCAAAGTCCATGCTACAGGACTGCAATGGGCACCACGCTGAGGTGAGTGCAAGATATGTCCCAATTGCTAAAAATGTCTTGAAAGGGCATTTTTTAAAATAGATTTTTTTTTTCACTTAGAAAAAGAAACTTCAAATGGAGGGTAACATTTATACAAATCTCTATATCTGGAAGACTTTCTTCAAAAAAATCTTTATGTAGTTGAAGAAAAGCAGATCAATATTCAAAAGTGGGCAGTTCATTCAAGCCCTTAAAAGCAGACGTGAAATATATCATGTTCTGTATTTAAAACCACTCTAACCCACTTTTTATATATCTAACTGGGACTAATTCACTCTTTGGGAGGATACAAATGGTGACATCAAAGTCCCTCAGGTACTCCCACCTTCTGATTCGTGTTTACTGCTCCCCAACCGCAACTCCGAGCTTACAAAGGGATGATGAATGGAAAGTATTATCAAATTTCAGACAAAGCCAGAAGGAAGTTGGTTTGGGGATTTATTTTTTTTATTCTGCTCCATCACGATACACAGGTTTCGAAAAAGTATCTTTTCAGATGTGTTTTTACAGCACCTCACACAAAGGAACATTAATCCTAGCCAGTGCCTCTGGCTGACACCACAACACTGTAATAATAATGCCAAAATATTTTTGGGCTAAGTTAAAGGCATCTTAAAATCTGCAAAGGACACAGCCTTGCAAGACTTCCAGAACTCTTAATTCTATGGACACAATGACAGACTTCAATGGGAACAGGATAGGTCCCACTGAGTCCTAAGCTGCTTAAGGGGGAAAAGAAAAACAAACAAACAAAAGCATCTACAAGATTTTCTCCATGTCTCCATAGTGTTTATGACAATGTCCCACTTGAGCAGAAGTGGTTCTAACAGCGCAAGCGATGTCATATTACATCTCCGTTGCATTTTTACACGTTTTAAGAGTCCTGAAATACATAATTAAGCTGGGTGCTGTAGTTACTTACACAGGCAGCAGGCTAGTGAGTGAATGAGCTGCTTCCTGGTGGGCTACTCAATAAGCAGAGGTCTTGAGTTACAATTCAGCTATATGGAAAGACAATTTAAAAAGCCCTAAAGGAAATCCCGGCCCTCACACAGTGGAGCTTTTTCTTACCTGATTTAATTCTTCATCATTTGCTACAGCCAACAGGATGTGTCTAGGAGTGACTCGACCCTTCTTGTTGTCCCTTGCTGCATTTCCAGCCAATTCAAGAATTTCCGCTGGGGAAAAAGTAAGCCCCTTTTAATTACACTGTGATCATTAAGAAAAATCAATGTGTTATTTAGCATCCATGCAAAAAGATATCTGAATTACATCATGTTATTCCTAACTGCTGTAGAGTACCCTCTACAGGGTAGACATCTAACCCCGAAATTATAATTTTCTTTTTATATGTCTAATCACTGAAGGGCACACTTGAAGTCCTGTGGTCTAAACTATACATAATTTTTTTTGTCCTTTTAAAGCAGTTTCCCTAGATTCTTGACTCTTCAGTGTTCTTCTCAAGGCTACTATGTGTTCATCTCCCAGGACCCCTCTCCTACCAGGTGATGGAGTACTAGATGTACAAATGCTATAGGTTTTTTCTCCTCAAACCTGTCATAAATATGAGTTCTGGCTTGCATTGCTTCTACTTTTTTATTACTGGGAAAGATGCTACTCCTAGTTTCTCATTTTTAACATTATGGAAGCATGTAAGCACACAGCCAAGTTAGGACACTAAAAATACAAACTCTGCTGCTACACTGACTTAATGATTTTTTTTCTCTGAGAAGAAGTTTCTGTCCAGAAAAAGTAATTGATGAATGATGTTTGTTTGCTCCTAGTCAATTATCTCCTTAGAAGGAATTTCCAGTCCTGACAAAATACGTTTCACAGCTGTGCATATGATGGCTTTTACTGGAATTAGGAAAGATTAACTCGCTCCCCTGCAAGGCTCTATGAAGCGAAAGGCTAGAGCGTTACCTGCTAACTTATCTGTCTTCAACTCAACCAGCCTTAGGCAAAGAATGCAATTAATTATAAGAAAGCCTGGGAACAATTAAAAAACTGACATAACATGTTTATCTGACTTTGCAATCGCGTTCTATTGCTGTCTCCGTTATACATAACCTGTCATCTCCCTCTGTCCAGACTCTGTTTCGCTATTGCTTTTGGTACACTTCCCTTTGCAAACCTGTTAATGTTTGGAGAAAAAGAGAAAAAAAGAAAATGAAAATGCCTTTTTTACATCTATTGCACACTAATATATTGATTGATTTCATATTTAAGAACTGACTGTACCACGAAGCTCTCCCATAAGCTTGCTTTAGAGGCAAACAGAACTGAATTAAAACATTAAAACATTAACCTGGAAATGAAAGAGACTAAAATCAAAGCTCGCATGACCACATGCCCTTACCATAGCACACAGTAAATCTTAAGTAGCACTAGCACAGACTATGGCTTTTCATTAGGCTGAATTTAACACGATTCTCCAATTATTTTTCATCCTAAGTCCTATAATAAGCTAGTTATGACACCAACTGGAAAACTTACAGCTGCTTCTGGATGTTCTACAGCTGAGCTTCACTGAGGATTTTGGTAGGCTTTCAGTATTTGTGTGTTCTTCAAAGTGCACAATTAACTTTATTATAGGGTGAGATAGAATATTAAGTCTAAGCCCCCAAAAGTAACTCAACATTTCATGCTGACAACAATTGCTTTAATTTATTTTTAAAGAAGGATTAGCGGGGTAAGGTCAACCTGACTACGCTTTCCACACCTCCAAAGAACTCAATTAAGCTGGCATAATCCTTTTCACATACTTCTCAAAAGCCACAGCTCAGACATGTGGGGTTCCGCTTGCGCTCGGCACAGCATACAGCTGCCCGTTGCACAGAGGACCCGTCTCACCTTCCAACGGACAAGCTGCGCTCTCGGTTACACCCCGCGCATCCCCGCTGCCCTCCGTAAGATTCTGTGTCACTGGAGCAATGCCAGCATCTCCATCTCTCTAGATCACAAACTGTTTTGTTTGTATCTCGGCCTTTCTTACCGGCTGAAAAGCAGGGGAAGGATTGGCCGCAAATAGCAGACTGCTTTTTGGTTTGCCTCTTGCTTCCCCCACCTCCGCTTCTTTACTGCATCGGGCACTGCTAAACAGTTGGGCCGTGTTATTCTCTGCAACTGATCAGCATAACTATGCAGACAGGTCATTTTGTAACTAAAGAGTCTAAGAAAGTGTTATGCCTGTAAAGCACAGAGGAATGTTTTATTTGTTCCTCATAAAACTAAAATGTCTGCCTTGTACAGTGGAGAACTGTTCCTGTAAGTGCTAAGCCCTCTTCCTTGGACAGGAAACTCATTTTGAAATTACAGTTTTCTAATGGTCCTTCAGGGAAGTTGAGGTACCCCACTTCCTTTTCAGGAACAGAACGCTTTGCACTGGCGTTGACGACCACAAAAGAGGAGCTTGGGGAGAGGGAGAGAGGAGGAGGAGGAGGGCATGGAGGGTGGAATTTTTCTTCTGGCCTTCTCCTCAGCTCTCCCATAATAATCAAGCATTGCTTGTGCACGCAGAGAGACTCACAGCACAGAGAACAGCAAAACTCAGCTGTGCATGCAAGTCTGGTCAAAGGGGGTCTCTCCCCTGTTTAAAAACAGAAGATTAGGAGGTATTCGAGCTGAAGCCAATATAGACAACAATTTTTTGATTTAGCACTGACAGAGACAAACCCAATCCAAACCCAAGAGATCAGAGCATGTGCAAATGCTAGAAACGAAGACTTTCTGGATCCGGAGGGGATACAGACTACTTGCGTGGATTTTGCTTGCAGCCAGCCTTACTTTCGCATCTGGTTTATGCACCTTTAGGATTAAAGATGTATATGGTGTTTCATCCATGTCTTAAACCAATTTTACATTAGATGAAAAGAGCCTCCCTCTCTGTAAGGGAGCTGACTCAAATTTCCAGAATAACCACTCTGGATTTAGGTGTGGAGCTGGAAAGAGCACTAGGTGGGAAAAGGTATTCAAAATTGAGATTGGATCTGAATTCTTAGGTCAGACCCATCTTTGGAAGCACCATTCTGCTCAAAGGTTTGAGTCACTAAAGTTCTGTGTCATTAAAAGCAATCTTCCAACAGTGGGGAAAAAAACCAGACGTTTGAAAATCAACTCCTGCAAGCGAACAGGGTCCAGAGAGAAAAGCTTTGCTTCTAAGTGTTGAGGCAAAAGAAAGTGTTAAAGAGCTTCCATGACATCAGGATTCACTCAGCTTGTATTTATCCAGCCAGAAGACCAAAACAAGAACATTTTACAAAAATGAGGCCTCACAAAAAGGATGGAAGTTGCATAATGTCTATTCCATTCCTTCCATATATTTACTCAAGGCATTTCCCCCCTAGAGAATAATTACACCACCACCACTCAGGCAAAAGGCAACTATGAGACACACTTTACAGAAGTACTGAACACCAAAATCTCTGTTTTTTTTTAAATGAGGAAAATATACAAGCTATTCAATATTACAAGTTTCTGAGGGTCTAATTCTTCCGTTACTACAGATTGAAATCTTAGGTTAATATGAAGAGATACCTCTATATTTGCACAGATGACTTTTTCTGTACTTTTGAATAATTTCAAACAAAAAAGCAAACCAACGTGTCTTGCTTTAGCTGCAGATATAAAACAATCCAGTGAAAAAGCTGTGAGAAGTAGATCATTAGGGAAGAGAACAACTGAGTCGGAATGCCATGTCAGCATGTGATATATTCACGTATGGGCAGCTGTTACGTAGCAAGAAAAGGGATGGATGCCTTACAAATCTGACTGTAACACGAACACATCAATTTCATTTAAAAGACACATTTATGATTAATATTTTTCTTCTTTTCAGTCATCATTAGAGTAGAAGGTTAAAGGGGGAAGAGAAAGTCCTAAAAGTTACGACATTTTCTGTTAACGTTTAACTTGAAGGTAGTTCTCATTTCTATCAATTCAAAAAATCCTTTGTAATATTCAGAACTAGGCAAATGTTTATGGGTAGGGAAAACTGGTCTGAGCCTGTTCTCAGCACTTGAACCAAAACTGCTTTTCTCCTGCTGAGGTTTGTAAAAGTTCAGTTAAATATTTTTAAAGGAGAAAAGAAAACAGGCTGTATATCTTTGTATTTAAGCTTGAGATAAGACCACAGGAAAAGCTGTTCTCAAGGCATTTCCTACTCAAACACAACCCAAAAGTGTTCGAAGTCTCCACAGAAACCTCATCCTAAAGCAAGTTTTCAGGGCGAGTTCCTCATCCTGCCCGCCGAGACCCTGATCTCTGGTCATCTCTCGAACACCCTCCTAAGTTCCCAGTTTCGTTACTGGCATTTCCCTGTTTCACGGTGGTACTGCTCTGCCCTGAATACCGTTGCTTTGCTATTTCACAACACTTGCAAATTTTGGAACAAGAACTCAACACAAAGTTCAAATGAAACAAATTACTATTAGACCAAAACAAAGCAGGCACAGTAGCAACTGCAGACCTGAATGGAAACAAAAGCAAATACATTCTTCTCCCACTCCTGGAGAATGCTCTAGTTCATTTATTCTGATTTTTAAACAAAATATTATGGTCATTACTGGATAAAACTCCTTTACAGCCTAAATGACAAGGCCTTTAGCTTATCATGCATTCCAAGCTGTAATACTTTCTAAATGTAAATATTCCATTCAGTCTGGTCTGAGTTCATCCCCCCAATTTTTTTCTCTTTTTTTTTGGTTTACATCTCAAACTAAACCACTGCTGTTGCATTGAATCCCTTTGTCCACCTTCTCTGCAGGGAGATGAAATCATAGCTTTGAAAATTAAACTCTTAACAACTAACAGGTGATGTGCTGACACAAGGCCAATTTCTGAACACGCAAGTTCCAACAGGAACAAGTCAGGGGTTACTAAAAAATTCTGAAGCCTCCCCTCAAAAGAAAATTGAGAGCAATATCCAGAATCAAAGAAAAATGAACGTTGATACAATTCCACTGAGAAAACATGTATTTTGCCACAAAGCCAACTACATGACAAGGAGTCTGTTTATTGTACTTTAAATTAATCATCCTTCCATCAGCATTTTATTGACTTCAGAATCATTTTACATGATTCCGGAAGGTTTTAACTCAATCAACCCCAATCAACCAAGACGGTTAAGAGTTTCCTGCATTCTTCTCTCTGTGTATTCCACCCAATCCCCCTGGAATCTGCAGTTGTGAGAGTGAAGGTAGAATCGTTTAACAACACTTTCCCTCTCATGCATTCCAGTAAAACAGTTCTCAGCCTTGGTTCAAAGTCATGGAAATTTGATGCAGTGAAAATCAATTCAAGAAATTTTACTGCTTTGAACGAGCCTTGATGAAACCTCAACTCTCAACAGGGCAATCATTCTCTTAGGATGCGATAAAAAAAAACCCAAACCTTTCAGTCTTTAGTGTCTGAGCTGTATCAAAACTAGGCCCCTTGAAGGAGAAACTGTTAACTTGGCCAAGTTAGTGGAAGGTTTGCATGTCTGTGAGGCAGATGACAGACTGCTGTTTACATAAAACTCAAGCTCAGGCCACAAAAGCCACTTCCACTTAGAGCCTTCTGATCTGACTCGCACTTCTTTTCAGCTCTTCTCTACGCTTTAATATCATCCCTTTTTTTTTTTTGTAAAAGATCCCTTGTTATTTAACTTCCTAACTTTTTTTTAAATTTTTTGGTTAACTGTTGATCTGTAAGAGGTATGTAAGTTCGCTTTTCAGGGAAACCTGAAAGCCAATTTCAACTCAAATGTTATTTATTACAACAGTCACACCCCGAGTACTAACTTAAAAAGCGATAGCCTATTTCTTCTCCTCTGACTTAAAAGAATCCTGATCTAACTCAAATTAGCCTTTTTTTCTTTTTCAGCGGAGCTTCCTCTACCTAGCAGTTTACACTTTGCTGTTACTCCTAACAGTTTACATATGTTTTCGAAATGCACTCAAACATGATTAATATAACTGCTGCCAGACGTTACTTGATCAAGTGCAGCATGTACGCGTCGGTCTGGCTGTTACAGGAGACTACTCACGGCTCAAGACTTGGCCCTAGTTTAGACTTTGACCTTTGCAGGCACATGTTAGGAACCTGCATTTCCAAACATTAAAGAAGTCAAGTGGCAGATGCCAATCATCTACTGAAACTCAGTGAAAATTCATAATGTTATTAACAAAAAGAGGAGAGGACTTCATATTGAAATTACGGGTTTTACAGAAGTGACTCCAAGCCCTGGGCTTGAAAGAGGAAATGGATGTGGGTATCAAGGGTGTGCACGCCCGTGCCCCCACCACGAGGAGCAAGACATACAAGTGAGTGTCAAAGGCTTTACTGAGCAATGAGCAAAGCCGATGAGGTCCATGTATGCTGTGCTCTCATTTTTATAGTTTACTCATTTCAGTGTGATCTAGCAGATGGTGATAATGGTTTCATTAGATACTGCCTCGGACTGCGAGGGACGTGGGATTCAATGTTTATTACTGAAAATACTCTGACTCATCAAATTGCTGTTGTCTCAAAGTCTTTCCCGCACATCAAGGCTTTTTGTATCAAGACAGCAATGGAAGCCATAATAAATACAAGTATCTGTAGACAAATACAACTGTTATTATTTAGAAGACAAATATTTACAAATATTCTCTCCCATTACTTTACAGAAACATTACAGGAGTGACCATATAGCATGTTCAACACCCTTTTTTTGGAAAAAAAAAAAAAAAATCTATGTCATGAGACAAAGCATGTAGAAAAATCTATTACTTTGGGTGCTCTGTGGTAGGTGAACATATGGACTAGCTATAACTTCATCAGAGCAAAAAATACATCCAGCCTGACATCCTGTCCCCAGCCAGTGCCCAAGAGCAGATGCTCAGGAGGATTAAAGGAACAGGCAAACCTGAAATCGTGTTTTTCCAGAACATTCCCTCTGATTTCAGCCATGTACAGCTGAGTGGTTTCCCAGCATAGAAATGCCATCTTTGTGTTTAGTCCCCCAATGGATTTTATTTCTATGGATGTGTCTGATTGTTTTCTGAAACCATTCAGAATGGTTTGGTATACATTTTTGGTATCCATAGCATCTTGCGATAACAAGGCTGACTACATCACAGACGTTTTTGCAATTTGGATGAAAAGTACCTCCTGTTTGGTTTAAAAATATTGTGTTTCACTGTATAACCCCTAAATTTATTTTTCCCCAATGAAGTTTATATTGAGGATGGAGCGTTTCATCTGACTGCACCTAAGAATCCACATGGAATTTCATCCCTAAAAGAAATTCAGGGATAAATGTACTGTGGAAAAAAAAAAAAAAAGACTGAAGACCAGACACATAGCACTGAACTGAGGCATTCTTAAATAATCCTTATGGAAAAAAGAAAAGGAGAAAAAAAATCACGCTTACAATATTTGATGTAAGAACTGCTAAAATTTGAGAAAATCTGAGGAAAGAAACTGCTTGCCCAATCCTGCACGCCGCTCTAGAAAGGTGGGATGCCTTCCGGCTTTCTAGCTATTTGTGCTCCAACTGTCAGGCCCAAGAATAAAGGGCCAAAGAAAAGACTTAAGCTTTATAGATTCTTTTGTTCTTCTCAACAAGAGATACAAGTTAAGACAAAGTTAAGGGTAAAAAATAATGCATAGCAAAGTCAGCCCTATTTTTGTTTTACACTTCGCTTCAACCCCATTCTTCAAAAGGAAGGGTGATAGCAATGTTAAACTGAATGGCAAATTTATAGAAGTCATCACTCTGTTGCAACTTTGCCAAATAAATAGATGTAATGGCTGTTACTAGAATAAAAAGTATTAAATTCTAAATCTAAGAATATTGAAATATAACTAAAATTTAACATTTTCAAGGGAAAAAATAATTCAGTGACCGTGAAGTAAAAAACAAACCAGCCCAGCATTTTGTACTTCATCACAATATGACACACATCACAATGCAAATTCTGATGCATATTTACTCCTCTGAAACAAGTGTCTATATTGACATGCACCGTTAGGGCTTTTACTATGAGAAAACGCTTTGGCTTTTATTATTTTTCATCAAACCTGATCCGTGCAGCTTGGAGAATACGTTAGGACCCCAATCAGGTAAGTACTTTTGTACTGACTTAGCTTTTGTAACTCTGAGATCCACTGAAGTTTTACAGGACTACAGGATAAGACAGGCACATAAGTAAGTGTTTACAGGGTTGGAGCCAAAGAAAGACTCATCAGTGAAAGAAAACTCTTCATTTATATACATTTGAAGCAGACCAATTCATGCATTTGTAAGTTCAGAAAGAAAGCTGGTCATTCAGTTGGTAACAATGCAAAGTTTTATATCTGAAGAGGCACTTCTTACAAGTACAGCAATTTTAAATTGTGGTAATCTCGCTTCTGTTGAGAGCATGACACAAGTCCTACGTAAAAGGGGAACGTTACAAAGGAGCTTTGCTACGCTGATATTTTTGAAAGGTCTCTGCCTGTGAGGCTATTGCCATCAACAACCCTGCTGTATTTTAGGTCCAGTATTAATCCATATTAAAACCATACTGGATCTGAAGAGGTAGTTTCCTGCTTGCTCAAGTAAGGCACAGGTCCTACAAGCCTCTAATTTATTTTAAACCCCTTTTGGGACACAGTTTGTGGCACAACACTGTAATAGGGATTAGCATTTCTAAAGCTGCCTGTTTAAATAGAAGAAATGCATCTTGGTAGTGAATGCACGTTTCAACGGTATCAGAAAGATACTGTCAATTAATTCTCGTCTTGAATTTCATTACTCCCTAACTACCATTATTTATGGCAGTCTCAGGATGCCTGGAACTTGAATCTGCTTTTAACTTAATGCTATTTTACTGTGGACCTCTGAGCTCCCCTCTGCTTCCACGCACGAGTTCAGCAGTACATCTGCTTTGACAAACAGGGCAAATCATTGTTTTCCTCTGCGACCCTGTAAAAATTTTCAGCAGCAAGCAGAACACAAGAGGTGAACAGCAGTTCAAGTCGATCAGCTTGCACATCGGAAAGTGAGCATCTGAAGTGAGCAGTTAAACTTACTGCATTCAGGAAGGACTTTCATTTTGCAGCCAATCAGCAGCTGGCTTAAGAAAGTTTTCCACATCGAAAATTAATCAAGATGAAAATGCAACGAGCTGAGCTCCAGCACGTGAACCTCCATTAAGGGATTCTGGTGACATCACAAAGCCTGAAAACAAAAACTCAGGTAAGCACCAGAATGCCTCAGATGCAATTCTAACCGTGGAATTCAAAAGGTGCTTTTTTTACATTTTAACAAAATACATGATCAACAGTACACAATGGGCAATAAAAATGCAGTCGAGAAAAAAAATCTAATGGAGAAAACAGACATTTAACATTTTCTCCTACCTTACTTCAGTATGTACAGAACAAATATAAATCAAAGCCTCATTTCTTCTGTATTCCTGTTCTCCTGCTGTTTTATAAACTTCTCCTTCTCCTCATTTGCTATGACATTTCAGCAATTGAAAAATTATTTACAGTGTAGAGAAGACGATGGGGGGCAGGGGGAGCAGAAATCACTTGCAGGCCTGGTTCTTGCTGCCTTTAAATATGCTCAAGAGGTTTCCATGTTTTAAGGGCAAAAGGAGTATCTTTTAAAGTTAGTAAGAAAGTTTGGATTATATTGTAACTTCTGCAAGCTATACATCTGAAGGGACCACGTCTGATTATGTGTATGGCTGGACCAGTTCTTGCCAGTTCTGACAAATACAAATCACACAACTTCACCTGAGCGGCTGCAATGCCCCAAATTAAGTCTATGACCATCCTCTTGATTGACCTAGAATTTTTTTTATTTTATTTTTTTTGACATAAACTGATACGGATGCATTACTTTGCAGAGAAAATAAAGGGTGGATTGCAATTTTCTGAAGTTAGGGAAGACAAATAGGCAACGAACCATTGTAAAACAAGTGCCACGATAAGGAAAGAAGACAAAAGGAATTACTAACACTGAACTTCTTGCTAGCTTAAAGCTGTTGATAATGCTTAAAATTAAATCAGACCTGCAGCATAAGCAGAAATTAATCAAATATTCTGTCTATTCCCTGCAAGACAGGCAGCACTGCATAAACTGCTACTGCAAAGAAAGAAAGAAAACCCACGCATTGTAGCTCCTGAGTAACGAAAGGAAGCATATCCGCTTGCTTCAGTATTGGTAAAACTCAAAGGTACTTTCTGCACATTCACCCACAAACACACACTTGCATCCTATTTACAGTGGACATTACACTTGATTTCCTTAGAAAAAAATCAGGGAAGAATAAGCAGGTCATACACTTAAGAAACCAAAGTGCATACACGGGGCGTGCTGATGAGAGAATTGTTCTGTAATATTACTTGTAGATAACAAGAACCTTTAGTGAGTAACTAAGAGCAGGAGCATACGCGCTGTGCAGCCCGTTTATATGTCAAGTATATTGACATGTAAGATAAGGAAAAACACTTCATTAGCTGAAGACCAGAAGACAAATTGTACATCTAGTAATATAGTCGTTTTATTATTATTATTTTTAAAGGTACTATAACAGACAACACAGGGAAGATGTACTCCAGCCAGCCCCTGTAGAAGTTGTCAGAAGCCAAGACTGAAAAGCAGCACAGCAAAGAGGCAGAGTTTTTAGTTCACAGCAACTGAAGCAGCCAGACTAATTCCTGTGTGCTAAACCAGTGCACGTACCGCGTATAAACACGCTAATACAGAAGTACGAGAACAATACACATGTAGTTTGAAAAAGCACTTTGTCAGGCACAGACTGAAAAAGGGCTTAAATTACAAATAGGCTCCTACACCACAAGAAATTATAGAAGATGTATTTTTACTGATGAGTAGCTGTACGTACATGGTAACAGTAAGTTACCTTCAAAGTACAAGGTGGATAAAGTCATAGCTACAGATTGACCCAGAAGAGAACTCCAAGTCTGAACAGCTGGAAGCATTATGGAAGTTCAAATCTCAAATTGAACCAAACCAAAATCCCAGATCTGAGCACATTGTGGGCTAATTTCAGATTTACAGAGTTCACCTTTAGCAAAGAACCTCATCTTTGAAAGGATTAAAGTCAGTGCCATATTCTGCACACACATGAACTAGTTTTCAGACCTTGTAAGGTTCCTTTCTATTAGGTCACGTCTCTGTCATTTCCCCTCTTAGTCTTTTCTGAAGTTCTTTCCTACAACTGCTTTTGATATTTTACCTTTTTCCTCTCCTTTCTGGATGCACAGACTGCTTTTTTGATTTAGCCAATTTATTAGCATGCCACTTCACGTGGTCTCCTTCCTATTATGTCACGTTCCTGCTTTTATTTTGAAATGCTTTGATTTAATCTCAGCTCATGTGCTGACATGAGCATCTTTAAAAACTCTCCTGGAGAGAAGTCAGGATTGCTATGGGTTTGTGAAGTAATAACTGCCATGAGGTAAAAAGAACACAACCCAAAAATTTCCAAGCATCCCGTTTCAAGGGATTGTTTCTGAATTACACTGAAAAGATGAATGACCTGAAGTTCAGAAAACATGCTGAGCATTAAAGGCTGAAAAATTACACTATATAGCATGTAAGAAACTTAGAGAAAGGGAAATAAAAATACCACCAGAGTGAAACAGTCATAAAACTATTGCTAACTCAGTAAGGAAAGAAAAGAGTATCTGTGCTTTTGAGATGCATCTATATATAAGAATGAAAGAAACCCCTGAGATGCAGGATACTATGACTATCTATCTACCCAGCCTTCAGAAGAGGGGGGGGAAAAAAAAAGCTTAAAAATATTTAAAGGGAGAAAAAAAGAAGGCACTTTTCCCCCTAGCTCTCCTTCCCCCCCCTCCCTTTTTTTCTTTTTCCTAAAGAAAGCATGTGTGCAACTTTTTTTTTTGGCTTTTTTTGTTGTTAAATCTCCTCAGACAGTTTCCCAGGATGCACAGCCGTTAAAGAAACACCTTTATTTCCCCAGCCTATTCTTAGCTGCCTAAACCATCACTGCCTCAGTAAACACTAAATCAAACAGTTAACCAATAACATGTGCTGCTCATTAGCAGTGCCTTAAGCTCACCTGTATTGTTCTCTTTCTTGAAAAGGGCAACATTCAAAGCACCCTTCACCCTAAGAAGCATTTTATTTGAGTTGTTATTGCTGTAAGCAGGAACCTAGCTGAAGGAAATGTTAATTTTTTAAGGCCGTCTATGAAGTTTAAAAGCATTCTTTTAAAGAAAAGGCCCAAATAAAGAAAACTGTGAACACGAACAAGTGGGAAAAAAAAAGTATATTCGATGGCAGAGAAAATTCAATAATGTAGTATGAATACCTTACAGAAAAAAAGCACTCCACTAATTATTTTTAATGTTACCAATCTTCATCTTTAAGGGAGGAAGAAACTTTACAGAAAAAAAAATCAGCCTATTTCTGTTCTTCAGTGTCAATATCCACTATGAGGTGTATTCAAAATTGTGCATCTTAAGAGCCAGGTCACTTTGGTTTTAAATACTCCCAAAGTTAAACCACATGCTTTGCTACTTTGTGCTTAAGTCAAAGGAGGAATGAAGTGCATCGCCTCCTCGGAGACTCAGTGCAAGCTTTAAGCTATAAGGATGCACTGAGTCTCCGAGGAAGAGATGCACTTCATTACAGCTTAAAGACCTCTGTCCCCTGAAACACTGGTATCTGCTGCAGCCAGAACACTGACATAAGCAGATGCACAGTAAAAAGAAACAGTGCTATGAGAAATGAGATCCAATTCAAGCTTTTCCTTCGTCATGCTAATAGAATCTGTCTCCAAACACTAATCCATCTAGCCGTTCTGCTTTTTGCTAGATCCCTAGCCCACAGGTGTATGCTTCTAAGTCAATCCGGCCATGCGAATGTGACTGAATATTTGTAGTTTCTTCTTACCCTTTTTTAAAAAAAAATTACCTTATTTTAAGCAAGCCAATATTGCGAAAAGCCCATTTGTGGATGCTATTACAGTTGGGGTTAATTATCCATTAGAAGACTACTTTTGTAACGTTGTCTGTGGGGTGAACTTGCAATGTTTTAAGTCTCGTTTGAGAGGAGAACTGCTATGTAAAGATCTTTACTAGCATGTCTAGTTGTGTATGTCTTTGAGCAAAGCATTTTATTCCTTTGAAGCTTCTTTCTAAACAGAGGAAAAATAATACTTTTGTCCTCCCAAGAAGGTACTGTGAGGATGAGATAATTAAGGCGTTCTCATTCTGATGTGATGATAGGAACAGAGAGAGGACTACAAATGTAAGCAAATAAGCTATGTTGATCCGGGGCAGATGAACAGAGTGTGCATTTGTACACAGACTCAACCAAACAAATTGCAAACAGCATATGTAGTCTCAAAAATAATCTGTAAATTGAACAAAAATGTTTAGACAATGCTGTAAGCAATCTCAGCCCTGTGTAAACACTGAGAAGCTCTCTATTTAAAAGGAATGTATATGCTTAACGGACAATTAGAACCCAAACAAAGCCATCAGGCACAAAATCGGAGCAGGCAGGACTGCAACACTGAAGGCCCGACCCATACGCATCGATGGTAGCAGGAATCCTGACTGCCTGTGCGGAAGAACAGGTCAAAGCAAATCCAGTGCTGGAGTGCACAAAAGCCAGAAAAACTGAGAGGCAAGGGTGGAGGGACCTTGATTTTGGCTTAGATGTGTGAACAGCATAGCACTTACTTCAGCTACAACTTTCTTAGTCATCTATACATCAGAGGATCTTTTTCGCTTTTTTTCTGGGCAAATTCAGTTTGTGTTATTATTTTCACCACTGCTATTTCACGTTGTTCAGTAAAACCTACCAGTCAGATATTCCAGTACAGCAGCCATGTACACCGGAGCACCAACACCAATTCTGTACTTCGGATGGCCTTTCTTAATGTAACGTAGCATTCTTCCAACAGGGAATATGACCCCAGCCTTTGCGGAGCGGGAAGTCTTGGTTGACTTCTTCTTTCCACCCCTGCTGGACATTTTGTCTGTATTGGGTCTGGAACAGCACTCTATATATTAGGAAGAAAGAAAAAAAAAAAAAAAGAAACGATTAAAGGTTATCAATAAGGACTGATGCTGTAATACCATATACTGAATTTCAAGACAAATCAGTATTTTGGGGTAGGCGATGCATTAGGGTACCTAAAATATATAGACAAGTTGCCTTTTTAAAAAATATACAAGAATCACCTAAAATAATTTCCCACAGAATGTTTACTTGCCATCGTAATCTCGGCATAATTTTATACAGTAAATATATAAGACAGAGAAATTAATTCCAAAGCAGATTTATAGGAAGTACTTTTCTGAAATTCCTAACAGATTAAACCCAATACTGTTAATGGAGCACAGAGTGTCAACCTACCCAATGTAAAACAGAGCTTCTGCATTAAAGCAGAGGATGCTTTCTGCAAGGAGGCTGACGCAACCCTCTGCCCTCCGGGAAGAGCTCTTGACTGGGCACTTGAAGAGCTGTGGTAGGACTGTTATGCTCCTGAATAACTATGTTCCTAAGTAGGAAAAACTGTACCCACTACAGCTTTCATAACGTCACCTTCTGTAAAAACCCTAGATTTTCAAGCATGTGTGAATGTACAGAACAAAGACTTACGCGTGGCAACATACATCTCCTGTACACTAAATGTCCTATTTTTAGAAAGATCTGAAACGGACCCCTTGAGATTTGATCGGAAACCAGCTATCTCCCCATCGAAGACTGCAGTGCTTCAACACGCCCTCTAGGAATCCGATGAACTTCAGCCTGCCGCTTCCCTTAACATAACAGTGGTCTAAACCCCCAGCAGATATCTGA